>NC_041354.1:17662085-17779585 GCF_004354835.1 Perca flavescens
GCCTGTTTACGGCTTACGGTCAGCTCTGTGGGTTGCTATGGTTACAGCCGACCGTTTGCAGGGCCGCGGTAGAGAGGCACGGCCAAAAGAAAAGAAGGAGACACACAGCTACTTTCAAACATTATCAGAGACGTGGATATCAACAGGTTTTTGGATATGAGCCGACCTTTTCTAGAAGCTTGTTGAAGGAATGGAAGAGGGACGCTGTGTTCACACCGCTGGAAAACTTTGAAAACATCCCATTTAGCACGGCTACATGTAAACGGGAATATTAGTGGAATATTCTCTTTCATTAGCCGTGGAAACAGCTTAGTCGGGATATCTTCTTTTTCAGAATAAGGGAAAAAAAAATGAATATTATGTGCATGTAAACGTAGTCATTGTTTGACTTTTTGCTTCTCTAATGTGCATTATTCCACTGTGTTATATTCCTTCCACCTTTTTAAAATGGAATTACATTTGGAGAGTTCATATATCAGTCGCCGCTATGAATTAGAAAGGTCAAAGGTCAACATCAGATACATAATAGCACGCTGGGAACTGGAAGGGATATAAAATACCCAAACTTATATCAAGCTAAGACTTAAATAAACGGCACAGTCTGGACAACAAATTAAAATGTAAAAACAGTTTTCTACATCCGACCTACCACCTATTTGTTTCCTTCAGCTTTTATTGTCTGACTTTAGATTAATAATGTATTACTGAATTGTGTTCAGGATTTTGTCATAACAGGAAAGGCATGTACCAAAATGAGATGTGACTTCAATTTTGAAATCTTCGGAAAAGTGATCAATTTCTACTCACATAGCTTCTAAAATAGCTTTCCCCGACTGAGTTGTCGCTGGAGAAGTTGCATCACCGTTTTGACATTGTTTTAGTTCTTTCCAGGCTGCTGTTCCCACCGTGGTTTTTATTATATTGTGTTAAAATGACACATAAAGCACCTTTTTTGCAACTTTGAGTTCTGGAGGATTTTTGGCTTTTTGAGAGAAAACCTTTAAATAATAAGCTGAAGCTTCTCTCAGTTTTGGGAATAATTTATGAGAAAATGTACGCTTGTTCCCACTGATTTCAGTCAGACATCCAATCAAATCTCTTTCTGTGACCGACTGACATTTACACAAAATGACGAAGCCCGCCCACCCACCAGGCCCTCTGCCCGGGCTAGTAAGCGAGCGTTCAGAGTGTTTTAAAACTGCAGTTTGACCCCGGCACAGAGGAGGGTCCACACACTGAGTTAAATCCTACTCCATATCTCTGTTGGCATAGTTAGAATTCAGAAGTGCTCGGCTCTAACTGGAAGGTCCTTCTGATTAGAGAAAACCCACAATGCCCTCTATTGTTGGTGTGAACTTTTGACTGCGTGGGCCGGGGCCTCGACAGCGGAGAGCTGCGCTGAGGAGTCGGCAGCGGGGCGGAATACTTGACATTTCTCCGTGATGACAGCCTTGTTACTACTCTGGTTTGCGTACTGTATGCATCCTCTCTCTCTCTCTCTCTGTGTGGACCCACGTCTCCCGTGGCAACACAAAATCTGATTTGGATGACAAATACTTTCCGGCTCTGGAGGGTGGATTGCTTTTGGCAAACTCCACCCAGCTTGTACTCATATTTGAAGGCCTGACCACTTTATTTTCAAGGACTGTTTGACATACGCTGGGCGTAAATGTATTCCCCTTAGGGACACAGCGAGCATGATTAGGATAAAGTTTCAGAAGCTTCTTTTTCTTGTACACACAAGAGGTGCGAGAACAACAGGAGCTAAGAGAATATACGTCATGTACAGCACTGTAGTTATATGAATACCTTGCTCCAGTTGTGGTGATGTAAAACCCCTTAAATGACCTGAGAGGCTGTTATGTTTTATCAACATTTTGATAAATGAGATATGACGTTTTTATCTGTACAGAAGAAATGATATGAAGGAAAATTACTAACATTATTTCTAGCAAGACTGCTTCTGCCAGTATCACTTTCACTACTGCAGCTGCTACAAACCACCATTGTTATAACTGGTATTGAAAAAAGTATTCAGATAATTTACTTGGCCTAAGTAAAAGTACTACTACAACACTGTTCAAATACTGTGTACAGTAGAAGTCCTGCATTAAAAATGTTGCTTTTTTAAAGGGTAACTACTGATTTTTTCAACCTGGACCCTATTTTACTATGTTTTTGTGTCTACGTGACTGATGGGAACAACAATCTTTGACATTGGTCCAGTATTGAGTGAGAATGCTGTAACCGGCAACAACTGGCCGGACTGTAATGGAACCCTACAGGACAAATGTGCATCGTCAGTTAGCGTCCACTAAAAGTTCTGTTTTTGCTGCTGACAGGCTCAGATTAATATTCTAAGTGTCTGACAACATTATGGAAAGGATCCCTACAAAGATAGACCTTTAAAACCTCGTTAAGACCTTTCTGTTTAACCAGAAACAGCTCTTGAGGTTGCTAGTGCTAAACCCACCAGACTCCATTTAAAAAAACAGTACTTTTAGGTATATATAGCCAACATATTTCCACATGTAAATCTGTAAACTATGTGTTTATTTCAACCAAAACTACAGTTGTGATGGTTGGAAAAGTGGAAAGACGACCTAAAATGGCTTTTCATAGTTTTATTTTGTTTCTGTCGACTTTGAATGAAGTGTGTTTAACAATGCTAAAACTTGATTTTCATTATGCATTAATCTGCTGCTTATTTTCTCCATTGATCAATCTTGTTTGGTTTGTTAAAAAAATCTGAAAAATGAGGAATGTCATCACAAATACCCTGAGCCATTTATATGTGTTGTGTTCATAAATCTTAATTTGTAAAGTAACTAAAGCTGTAACAGATGAATGTAGTGGAATAAAAAGTACAATATTTCTCTCTGAGATGTAGCGGAGTAGAAGTAGAAAGTGGAAACAATTCAAGTAAAGTACAAGTACTTCAAATTTGTACTTTAGTACAGTACTTGAGTAAATATATTTGGTTACATTAACGCTCCAGTTATGACCCAGAAGTGTATGATATCTTCTGAATAAACTAGGAGATGATATATTACAACATTTTAGTTATGTACATATTTTGTACTTTTTCTGTTTTATATTTCATATTTTAGTTATAATATTATACAGTTTTGTTAAACTATTTATAGTAAATATACTAGACAAATTATTTTATATCTATTTATTTATATCATTTTTTGAATGTGCGTATTTGTCTCTGTATAGCTCTTTGGGGAGCTTTTATTTTGTGCATTTTATTTTCGTTATGTGACCTTTGACACCGCGCTGGAGTCAGTCAGTAACAATCAATAAAGTTGAAAAAAAGAAAAAAAAATGTCAGTCGGTCACGGCCATGCAGAGCAGGTGGGAGATTGTTATTGCTATCGTAAATTAAGTGTTAAAACCGCTAAAACAGTGATCTAAATCTCACCATGTAGACTCCTCAGACTTTGTCCAATGTTGTTGTATGGTTTAAATTAACGATGTAAAAGCATTTAAGCGCACAGGGCTTAATTAAAAAACGCTAATGGAGGCTACTGATAATTAGCTCGGTTAGCTTTAGCATGCAGGTGGTTTTGATTGGGACTCTCTGTTTTCAGTTCAAGCCGCTTTAGTGGCCTGAGAGCTTTAATAACTGTGTTGCCAAAGCATAAAAATAAAACGTATTCGGAGAGTACAATACAAGTGAATATGAACGCATGGTAACACAGCATTAAGATTGATTTATATACAGTTTATCTTGTGGTTCTCCAACTCCACTGCCACTGAGTGTAAAAGGGCAAAATGCGGAGGTATGTCCCTCTTGGGCTAATGTATTATAAAGATGGAGGCGCTACATGGCTGCCGTCATATATATGTCAATGCATTCGAGCCTCTCGCTCGTATGTATCATAGACAGTATATAATGTATCTATGTATTCTGAATGATTATAAATGTCAGATTCTACGCTTACGAGAACACTTTGATTAGTTGGTGGAAGTAAAGACACATGAATGAGTACATATTTGTGAAAGAACAAAGTTTTTTTTGCTAAGAATCAACTAAAAAAATTACACAATGTAGGTTTAAAGTGCTCATATGCTCATTTTCAGGTTCATAATTGTATTTAGAGGTTGTACCAGAATAGGTTCACATGGTTTAATTTTCAGAAAACACCCTGCAGCTCCTCTTTTCACCCTGTGTATTGAGCACTCTGTTTTAGCTACAGAGTGAGACCTCTCACTTCTGTTCCATCTTTGTTGGGAGTCGCACATGCTCAGTAGCTAGGTAAGGACTACTAGCCAGTCAGAAGCAGAGCATGAGGGCGTGCCATGCTAGCAGCTAGGCGAGCATTATAACATGTGTTCCAAAGTGACCACGTTTGTCTCTGAAGTAAAGGCTGGACTACAATAGAGCTGTTTGGAGCAGTTGGTGAACAGTGGTTTCTGTTGGAGATATGAAGTCCCTTTGGGGGGCAACTTTGGGCTTTTTCAAAACCTATAACGTGCACAGAAATATATATAACACAATAAAGGAAAGAGGAAAAGCCTGAAAGCATAATATGAATACTTTAATTCACACATTATGAAATATTAAAGTTACTCTTAAGACATTTGTGTGTGTGTGTCTAATAGTCAGTTTTGAAGTGGTGTGTAATATCAGGAAGGGATATATATGGTTTTACAAAAACTGATTGATATAATAGCGCACAGACATATATTTAGTCAGTCTCTGCAGCCCAGTCGTATGAAGTTTATGTACTGACTTTATTTTATTCTCTTCCAGAGGAGAGAAAAACGCCTGGCTGGTGCGAGAGCAGCGGTCCTCATCTACGTCACACAATGCAGATTTTGCAGCAACATGAGATGTGATGGAAGGTAAGATGGAAGGTACACAGTTACAAAGCTTTCTCTAGAATGTTTAAAGGTCCCATGGCATGAAAATTTCACTTTGAGTTTTTTTAACATTAATATGAGTTCCCCCAGCCTGCCTATGGTCCCCCAGTGGCTAGAAATGGTGATAGGTGTAAACCGAGCCCTGGGTATCCTGCTCTGCCTTTGAGAAAATGAAAGCTCAGATGGACCAATCAGGAATCTTCTCCTTATGAGGTCATAAGGAGAAAGGTTACTTCCCCTTTCTCTGCTTTGCCCGCCCAGAGAATTTGGCCCACCCATGAGAGAGAGAGAGAGAGAGAGACATCATGGCTTTCAAACAAGCGAAGTGGCAGTTGGTCAAGGCCGTTATCTACCGGACCAAATAGCAACGCGGATTTTGGTGCCTTATTAGGTGCCGCTTAAAGGCCTGCGCTTCTCTCTGATGCGCCAAAAACACGTTAGAGGGAACTGAAACATCGCCACATGGGACGCTAGTTAACAAACACTTGGCAGCAGGTAATGTTAGCCTACCGTTAGCTAGCAGCTGGATTACACAAGGTTAAAATGCTGACAGCTAAACGGTGTAAAAGTGTCTGTATTTCACTGGAGAGGATTGTAACACCAGACTGTAGCTGCCATTGTCTGAAAAAAACAGACTCAGCCTGAAATAAGTTATTGTTATAAGTTATTGTTATTACATTTTTAATAAGTCATTTAAATTTGACCCTGTGGCCTTAGAAATACACAAGCCGTTCTTTAATGTCGCCTTGTGCTCCTTTTTATTTTATTTTTTTTAGATCAACTTTTTATTGTTTTATATTTTTGAACAGACAAATACAATTGAACAAGATGCTTCCTTTTTTGTAGAGGTGGGGTAGTGCACTATAGGCCCCTGTGGGGCGGGCTAAGCTTTTGTCCTTTATGGCATTTTTTTTTTGCCTTACACTACTTTTACTTTTATACTTTAAGTAGTTTTGAAACCAGTACTTTTACTTGAGTAAAAAGCTTGAGTTGATACTTCAACTTCTACAGAAGTCTTTTCAAACCCTAGTATCTATACTTCTACTTGAGTAATGAATGTGAATACTTTTGACACCTCTGGGGGGGTGTAACGATACATAGATCTGTAATTGTATTGATTCCATCCTCAACAGTCCAATGTCATCACTACAAAGTATCGATACACATTGTCAGCTTTAAGATGCGCCTTTATTTTGAAATTCCCACTTTATATTCTTCTTTTTTTTTATCAAAAAGAGTAGTTTTTTTATTTAAATGTCTGGAAAAGCTTAGTAATGAAATTATCAAAATCATATGTTAGTTTCTTTTTGTAAAAATATATAAATGTAAGTCATGGTAAATGGGCTTATGTATCGTCTTGTCTCGGCCGCAGGTTGCTTTAATTGAATCAAAATGGTATCGTGGCAGACTTTGTGATATCAGTAAACATTATGTTGTCCTTAGAATCAATGTTTACACCCGTAGAACCTGTAGTACCTGTAGTACTAGTACATACCTACTACTATCTACTCCTCGACTCGTACTGCCACCCCTGACTACTCCTTGAGTGTTGTGTCTGTTGGGAACGTTGACTTGGAAATGTGTGATTTCTGTGAACTTTGCAGTTCAGATTAAAATGTGTGTACTTTTAAGTGTATTACATGAAGCCGTTCTTGTCAAGCCTGTAAGAAGCACAGGAGCACTGATTGAAGTAAACGTCTTTAACATCCACCATGTTTAATATCCAAGCTACATTTTTACATAGGCACTGACCCAGAGGACCGTTCCAGTGATTCATGTGCATTAGTAGGAGCTCCTCACTGCTTTTTTACTTCAAAACAAGTGCGATCATACAACCTCTCTGCTGTTAAATCACACTCTGAGCCCTGAAATATCCTCTATTTTGAAGTCACGCGGTGCACAAATGAAACCCAGCATGGTAATATGAAGCAGGATATGTAACCTCACAGCTCCTCTGGACCAAATAGCAAGTGTTAAATGAGAAAAGAGTGGAGTCTTTGAATAAAGAAATACATTCTTATTGGGGAGGTGAGGGGCAGACAATGAACCCCCTCGCTCGTCGTTGAGCCTGCGAGAGGCCGACTTGTTCATCCCTTGTTATGCCGCTAATGTGTATGATTTAAGGGGGAATTATGCACATCTCAATGTGCCTATAAATGACATTATTCATGCACAGGTGCTGCACTAAGCAGCTCCTGAATGATAATTAAGATAATCTTTCTCTTCTTTTTCTTCCTTCACGCTCGCTCGCTCCCTTTTCTCACGGATCTACTTTGTTCAGGCAATATCTCCTGTGTCAATACCTCGCTAGACTGCAGCCCCTCTCCCCTCAGCCATTGTCTGATCCTTATTCAGCACTAAAACCCGCACTAACAAGTGAGACCACGTCTATGTTTCTCCCCCGAGCCCGACGGTATTTCTGAGAAATAACGTGCCAAGTTGAATTAAAGTGAGAGGATAAAAAAGGGAAGAAAAAAAAAAAAAAAAAAAAAACTTTAGCAAGGCAGAAACTTGGCTGCAGCATTCCCGAGGGAATTCACCGCGCAGTGAATTTCTCAAACGAGAATATGAAGACATTGATGTTGAGCACTTTGCATATGATGAGCTCTTTTTCCATAAAGAGAAATGATTAGTTTTGGAATGGTTAGGAAATGTTGCTGGGGAAAAAGTGTTCCAGGCTCTCTGATATTAAGGACATTTAAAATACATTTAAAAAAAAAAAAGAGAAATTTTGTCATAGTTAGGAGGTAAGTTATGCTAAAATGATGGTTTAAGCTCAGGTTTTCTGATAAAAAAAAAAATATATACATGCACTAAAGCTAAACTGTCTTTATTTGCACAGAAAGGACACATGACTCACATTTTTCGTGATCTGTTTGGACAGTAGTGAGGCGCACGGTGCCAAATCTTGGTGTAGAAATGCATCATGACAGAGATAGAGTTAGTGGATCCAGCTTCGTTTGTGTTACTGGAGAGAACCAGAGGCTTTTGGGGCTGGAACCCCTCTCCACTGTGGTAAACAGTGAGTGATGATTATCGTCGCTAACCGAGAGGAAATCCAGCTGTATTGTTTTAGCACGGCCACTTGTTTACAAGAACCTCTCTCCAGTGGACGGCCGGCGCTGTATTCAGTTTTCTTTTGTGTGCAAATCACTCGTTTTGTTTGTATTTTTTCGATTTTCTTGTTGTGTTACGCTCGGAGTCGGCCCTCTCTCTGGCCCATGTTGTCAGGGAAGCCATCCAGTGTCTTTGCGGCCTGCAGCTGGGTTTCATTACCCGGCTTTTGCCACACCCTTTCATTTGAAATAAACACACTGGGTATGTATACCGGAGCAGAGAAAAAATAGGAGTTGCAAATAATTCACAGCATTTGTTTGAAACTGCTGGGTGGAGTTTCTTGGACTGCTATGTGAGGAAAAGGTTGCATATCAGAGATGGAAAGTAACTTAAGTACTGTGCTTGAGTGCACTTTTGAGGGAGTGTATTTTGATGTAACTTTATAATACTAGGCTATGTCCCACATCTCAGAAATGTTATACTTTGTACTCCACTATGTTTATCTGAAAGCTGTAGTAACTTTTCAGATTAAGATTTTACATGAAACAAACTTGGCTCACAAAATATTGCAATAATCTATATTAAAGCAGAACTAATCAATATTTCTATATTAACAATGGATCCAATGATGGTATGTGAAATAGGTAGTTTTAGTGTTGAACCCGCAGTACAATACATGCTTTTACTTGTAATGCAGTATTTCCACGTTGTTGTAGTGCAACTGTGTCTTAAAATAAAATAGTGGAACACTTCTCCCACCACTGCAAAATCTGGATTTTAAACACCTCTTTGGGGCTGTGACACACTCCACCCATTTGGTTCTCCAAGTGACTTCTTCGCGAGTAGAGTTTGGTCTCAGATGGATGTTTGGATTTGTTTGTTACCGCGGTTTTGCTGCAGTAGAATGTCCTTGCAAAAGTCAGCAAGCCCTCAAAAGCTGAATGACAAAACAGGCTGCTTGTCTTTGCCTTCCAGCATTTTCTGATCTGCCATTATTGTCAGAACAACAGCATTTGTTCAATACCATCCAAAATGTGTATAATGAAAGAAAAAAGATCAGTTTGTTTCCTGATCTCATACTGCAGTGGTTTAGTTAAGGTTAGGTCACTCTCCAATACTGCTTTTTTCAAAGCCAAGGTAGGATTAAAGCATAATTAGAAATCTAAACCAAGAGAATAATTTGAATTAAGCACAGTTACACAGCAATTAGTGACACTTTACAGGCTCAACAGCAGCTCTTAACAGTACTGTTAAAGGAAAACCTTGGACCGCAGACTACATCTGTCATCGCAGCAGTCGCAAAAGGCAGAATTAACTTCCTCTAAAACCCAGATTTCCTCTGCAAATGACACTGAATCATATATATTTGATCCGTGCCTCCTGGCTACAGCGTGTCCTGAAATGTCTTTAATAAGGATGAGGATGTTAAGGGGCTGGTATAGCTCCAGTTTTAAATTAGAAATAACCCGGCAGAACGCTTGACTTACAGAAAAGGTTAGGTTTAAACACAACACATTAATCTCTGCTTCTCGTTTGCACATTTATGGATCTGTGTGTGTGTGTGTGTGTGTGTGTGTGTGTGTGTGTGTGTGTGTGTGTGTGTGTGTGTGTGTGTGTGTGTGTGTGTGTGTGTGTGTGTGTGTGTGTGTGTGTGTGTGTGTGTGTGTGTGTGTGTGTGTGTGTGTGTGTGTGTGTGTGTGTGTGTGTGTGTTTCTGGACAGAAACACCCACTGCCATTAACCAAAATATGAAAAAGCAATTACAGAAATGAGTGTGTGCAGGGAGAAGTGTCCACTGATATCCTGACTAAAATATGAAGAAGCACATTTTTAAATCAGTGTTTCTGTGGAGGTTGGTTTGTCTGAGCTATCAGCTTAATCTAAATATGATAAGGCAAAGATAAAAATCAATCATTATTTGGAACATAATATACTCGGAGGATGGGGCTGTGTGCAGCACGGCCGTGTATATCAGCACTCCCAACAGCAGCAGGAATGTGTACACAGGCCTCACAATTTCCACCCGATTACAACGATAGATGCTGGTATCTGTTTTCACCGGCTGTGCGTCTTTATTCCCCGTTTTTTTTGTGGCAGAAATTGCAGCCTTTACTGATGACAGGCAATTTGAAAGTGCCCTTGTTGAATAGTCACAGGTGCCGTGTTTGAATCAAGCAGACTGGCTTGCAAATAGCTGAAGTGGTTTTTATTTTTTTCCAGTGTGCAGGAAGAGAGCACACAAAAGTCCATTCAGAATGAAATGCTATTTTATGTGGCCATTAGCAGATTGGAGTTTTAGTTACATTAATATTTTACTGCGGCAGCAATAGTCTTATTGGCTGAGTTGAGCCCCACTGGGCCCAAGCTAAGAACCACAATTTGGCTTGCAGCTTAAAGGTGTCCTGTGGACTTTTTGACCACCGGTGGCGCTATGGAGCAGGCCTGCCTCTTATTGTAGCATTCCTGCTAATGACCACCGAAATGTTTAACGTCACCTTCGCTCTCATGTTTTTGAATGTTTACTGTTGTTTCCACTAATGTTGAACATATCTAATGAGATTCTCTTCATCTCCAAGACTGAAACAGTGCCGGGAATCAGTTGTTTGGCAACACATTTACACAATGTATGTGCTTAATGACCCACATCTGCACTTCTGCAAAATGCTCAGGTATCTTGTCTTTAGTCTTTCACCTATGTTGCACTGCTTTCAATCCGCAAGAAAAGTATGCGAGTGTGTGTTTGTGTCATATCATTTTCAGTATCCTCATATCTAAGATCATACACAACAGAATTAAGCACACATTTGAAGGAGAGATGTGTGCAGGGGGCAGGGGGGGTTGAAACATCTTTGTTCCCTCTCCTCTTTAGAAAGCTTTAGCCGGCCCATCTTCACTGAAGCATACAGGATGTGCCTGATGTTTCCTTGGCAAAGGAAAAGGTAAAAATAGAGAGGATTCATCTGGTTTGAGTTCTGCGGCACCACATTACTTTTTTTCTTTCTTTTTTTTTTTTTTTTTTTTTTTATTCAGCGGTCCTGGGCCCTTTTGTGTGATTGAAGCTCAAACGGACCAGGAAATGCAAATAATCCCGGTTCTGAAGACGTCCAGTGACGTGATTGTTGGGACGGTACGAGGAGGCTGGCCGGCTCGCCACATTAAAGGCAGAGTTTGAGCGAGAGATGAGTGGAGACTGGGTTAAGTTAAGCCAGAGGAGAGAACTTCAAAGCCTGCTAGGTTCGCCTGCCACATTGGGAGTGACGAGATGTGTCTTTTATTAATAGCATTCACCAGAGGTTCTTGTTTCGGCTCTCAACTTCTCCCATTGTTCTACAATCACCGCAATGTGGGGACAGAATGAAAGCAGTCGTTTCACAGCTGCAGAGCTAAATTACACCTTGATTACATGGGCGGGAGGCAGTTGAAGGATTTACGGTTTGATTGTTAGACATGTTCTTGTTTTTATCAGATTTTAGGCCCTTTGCCATTCAGTTAAAAGTACTTTACATTTAACTCGACTTTCAAGTTGCAACTTATTGCAAGAGCTCAGTTCAACACGACATGCTGCACTACTTCAAAAATCAGTTGTTGTTTTTTTTGTCCATAGTTTAACTCCTTTTTAAAATTGGATGAATCGAACGCTTTGAAATCATTATTTCCTATTATTAATAAACTGTATAAGAAAAACTATAGTGACCCTATGCTTTCTATATTTTTAAGTCCCTGTGCACAATATATTGTTAGTAGGAACCTTGCTAGTCCTCCTGGCTTCCATTTATTAACACAAAATAACATGAAGAAAATATATGTTAAGAGTTACAGTATAATAGAAAAATGTAAGACAATTGAGAGGAATATAAAATGCAGCAAAAATAAGACCAGAAACAATGATAAATCAAAGACCGAACTGGCAATGTCTGGACCCCTCAAAGAGTGGTTGTGTTATTGTGTATTTGTTATTTGGATATTTCTGTATTCAGATGATCAATCTGAGAAACATTTAAGGGATAAATTAGAGATGTTCCGATACAAGTATGGGGAAAGCCTTCCATACTGCCTAAAATGCTGGTATCGGCAAGTACAGATACCACGTCATTTAGCCCCGAAGAAAATCTACTTTAAAGTAGTTTCATTTATGTTCTTTTTCTGTTATTAGTGACTGTCGAACTGGATAATAAAAAAAGTTCTACGTTGTTTGTGTTTGTTAAAGGTCCAGTGTGTAACGTGTTTAGTTGTTCATTCTCAAAATCTTGTGTTTGCCTGTTCACAAACCTTTTTCATGAATATTTACCACCACCATCAATTCCAAGTATTCCTTTTGGCTTGAAATTTGACATTTGCGTTTGCATGAACTGGGGTAGACGCTCCGTATTCATGCTCCATCTTGAAATACGTTAGCCAGTAAGAGACGTACAGGACATACTGCTCTACCTTTTGCGTTTTCTCTGTCACATGATAAACAGGTGCTGCTAATGGGTATTGTAGCTTCCCGGCCCCGGTGGCAAGTTTGAAGAAGGAAACGTGGAGGTCCACACGTATTCAAAATCCAAATTTCAGGAACAGGAGTCTTTGCCCAGAAAAAGAAAAATTATATTGAAAAGAGCAAGCGACCGGCTTTTTGAAGCGTGAAGGCTACCGCAGCTGTAATACCTACTTTGAACCACGTGGCGCCAGAGAGTTGATTGCGATATACTATATGATCTCAACGCTAGATGGGAGAAATTCCCACACATTGGACCTTTTAATGAAGTAGACAGCTGTTAAAACATAAAATAAATGACACACTGGTATCAAAATCAAATCATCTTGAGAAAATGGTGTCCATGAAAGGCAGTTTAGACTTGACAGGTAGCCAGGAGAGTTTGTAATGCACGTTGTCGATGGTGTATACACAACGCAGAGCTAATCTAGCAACTCTGAGGTCTTGTTGTCCCTGAAATGTGGTCAGCATGTTTTGATTAAGCTCTTGTTATGTCTCTGCATCAATGTCACCAAGACATTTGATGTACTTACTAGTGATTGTTCCGCATCGTATCAGCCTTAAAATAAATAAAGGTTTAAAAATGCAATCTATGTCAGGATGAGAAGATCACTGCGGAGATCTGGTATTGATTAAGTTTTGCGGAGATCCACAGAGGGCAACGTTTGCGGCAGAGTGTTTGGGTCTTACTTTATTTCTTCTCTACCAACACAAGTTTTGCTTTGCCCCCAAAAAACTCCTCAATTATCATAATAATTTAGCATCAGTGGTCTCCTTTTTTATCCACTGCTGCACAGAAGTGCATCAGACATTATTTCAGAGATGGCTGATTTGCATATTATGATGTGAGCACTGCCCATCATCCCTTCTCCTCATTAAACATCCGGTATCTCGCCTTCTTTTTGTCTGTTTTTAGAAAAATGAAGAAGAGAAAAAAATCTTGGATTCAGCCGCTTTAGTTCTCCTCAGTGGACTTGTAATTGGTGTTTACGTGATTGGCTTTTACTCCGTTCGCTGCTTTCCCCATAAATCCTTGTCAATCTAAAGTCGGTCTAGCATGTTATCAAGCATACAGAAACGAATAACGCCACAAAACACCACAGTAAACATTCCATAATTGACTGTTTAGGAGCGCGATCATCAGTTAGGGTTTGATTTGAGGATGTAATCTGCTTTTGTGGATTCCGGGCCATCCAACCAAAATGGACCGAGAGTTAATGCAGCTTTAACCTCTGAGCCATTTATGCTCGTTGAATGTACTTGTATTGATTAAGTTTGAAAGAGCCATGTTTTATCATTGGCCAACACAAGACTTGACAATCTTAAGACCTTCAACTAGAAATAATTAGGATCTATTTGAATGCTGAGTGTGGTGCACAGGGCTGAGACAAGAGCTAAGCTTGTTAACGAATGTGGTGGCAATTAAATGGCTCCCCCCCTCCCTTCTGTTTGTTTTTTTATCACCTGAAAATTGATTATAATTCTCAGCATAAAGTTTCAAAATCTCTGGCAGTGTAATTGAAAATGCCCGTTCTAATGCTGCGACTGAGCATTGTTTTTGTGAGGTTTTAAATTGTTTCTCCACAAAAGACCAAAAGTATTTTTAGTCGCCGCAGATCCCACATGAAACCTGAGCTGGCGACATGGTTGAAATTAGTCCGTGCTGCTTATTTGAATGTACCACCCCCCCCCCCCCCCCCCACCCATCATCCTCCTTGTTAATTTCTCCACATAGTTTAACATTAAAAATCAGGTCAACCTTTAAGATTTATGAGCAGAGAGGAGAAAAAAAAGAATTAATGGTATGCTATTTTTATTCAGTCAGTCGTCTGTTAATTTGGTATGACCTTAGTCAAAGGCGGTGAAATAACAAACTCTACTTACTTCTTCTTAAGACCAAACCCCTGGTCTCCCATGTTGCTTTGCTGAGGATGTGAGAAGAGAAGGGCCCAGTGCCAGCCTCTGTTTCTTTAACTCTTATCTGCAAAACTCAACACAGAGGATTTTCAGGACTTCAGTGGTACTAAGAAACTAATACTCTTTCATCTAATTTCATACGTATTGTTTCAATTAAAGTGCTCATATTATGCTTTTTGGCTTTTTCCCTTTCTTTTATAGTGTTATATATCTTTTTTTGTGCACGTTTATAGGTTTACAAAGTGAAAAAGCCCAAAGTCCCCCCCAAAGGGACTTACCATCTCCAACAGAAACCACTGTTCACAAACTGCTCCAAACAGCTCTATTGTAGTCCAGCCTTTACTTCAGAGACAAACGTGGTCACTTTGGAACACATGTTATAATGCTCGCCTAGCTGCTAGCATGGCACGCCCTCATACTCTGCTTCTGACTGGCTAGTAGTCCTTACCTAGGTACTGTCAGGGCACGCCCTCATACTCTGCTTCTGACTGGCTAGTAGTCCTTACCTAGGTACTGTGCATGTACGACTCCCAACAAAGATGGAACAGAAGTGAGATGTCTCACTCTGTAGCTAAAACAGAGTGCTCAACACACAGGGTGAAAAGAGGAGCTGCAGCAATGTGCAGTACAACAAAAAGATGCCGTTTTTTGAAAAATAAACCATGTAAACCTATTCTGATATAACCTCTAAATACAATTATGTACCTGAAAATGAGGTATTAGTTGATTGAAAATCTTTTTTTTGAAACAACAAAAACTGATTTTTTTTTTTTTTCAAGCGGCATTTAGACACATTTAGAAAAGACACCCTGACAGCCAAATGAGGCTGCTCATCATCCGATGATGTCAAAGAGGTGGCAAGAAATGGTGGCCATAAAGGTTGCCGCGTCGTCTCTGAGCGTCTTTGTCTGTGAGCAAAAGCAGAGGTGCGTCACCTCCTTTTATTTCCCACCTTTTTCTGGCTGATGAGTTCCCAGTGTGACTCTCCTCGTGACAGCATCCAAACCTTGCTGCCTCAGAGGACTGAGCGCTCACAGCCCCCCATTGAAGCATCCCTGCAGGGGTTTTCTTCACACAGAGGCTAGAGGGGAGGGGGTGAAGGTGAAAGTTTGGCACCGAGCGACAGATCTCCAACAGCGGAGGCCTTTGTTGCCAGGTTGCTCACACTCGGCAACGTGGAGTCAGGTGGCCTCTGACCTGACCTCTACTCTGAGGGAACCGGTGGGCACAGAGGCTGAAATAAAAAACAAAAAAAAATGAAAGGAACGGGCAAACTTGGTTCTTGGTTGGAAGAAAGGATCTGATTGGAGGAAGGGGAGATTGTAGGGGGACGGCATGAAACAAA
The DNA here is from genome assembly GCF_004354835.1 of Perca flavescens. Taxonomy (NCBI): domain Eukaryota; kingdom Metazoa; phylum Chordata; class Actinopteri; order Perciformes; family Percidae; genus Perca; species Perca flavescens. The sequence continues at coordinate 17,677,753 of NC_041354.1, forward strand.
GTGTTCAGAAATAGGTCAACCAGTATCTCATTTTTCTTGCTAAGCTTGTAATCACCCTTGACAGGCACACTGTGGAAAAGGCTATTCAGTTGGAATTCAGGGCTCATTGCTGAATTACGGACCCTAACCATCCATCTCATGATGTAAGGGAACATTTAGAAGATGGAAGTTCTTTGTTCTTTCTTCATTTTGCTGACATGTACGAGTTGCCTGTGTTACTCTGCGTTAGTTGTGATTGTCTCTTGGTAGAGCCAACATGATGCTTTTTGTGTGCCCACAAAAGGGTTGATAGCGTTAATGTTTTGCTCAAGGGCACCTTTACGAGAGACAAAGCTATTTTCATTCACTTCCCTAGACCTGTCCAGCTATCTTTTGACTTGAGTTTTTTCGCTTGTATTTTCCTACATTTTGAGACCTCCGTCACTGAGATTGAGTGGTTTTCTGTTTCCTCGATAGAAAGTAGTTCCATTGAAAACTCTCGTCAGGCTTTATGGATTATCCAGAGTAACCAGGACACTGTTAATGGAAAGACACACTGCTATTGAATTTATAATTGTAATTTTTCAATGCTGTGAGAAGTGACTGCAGAGGCCGGTATTAAACCAGGGCAAATAAAACCAAAACTATCCGCCTGCCTTGATGCCCCTAAAGCTGGATGAGAAAATGTGGATTTGTAATTTGGTTGAACTCACCCTTAAACCTTTTTATGCATATTTCACCAGGATATCAATAATATCTTTATGCATTTTTCACAAAACTAGATCAGAAATTCAAGCAGCCTGGAAATAATTGTGTCCTGCTGATGAATGTTCATCAGGAAGCGATTCCCTAGGTTTAAATGTGATCTTGTTAAGCCACCAAGGGACTGAATCTTGCCCATGGGTGGCCAAAGGATACTCTGTCGCTAATGAGGTGTGCATGGGCCCCGTGGGTAATGGCAGTGTCACGCCAAAGCTTTCTGACACCTCGAGGCAGCCGTACAGTATGGCCTAGGCCTTGGCTGTCGCTGGCATTCATTTGACGCTGAAACAATTAAACACGTCGACCATAAAACTTGGTGTTCATTGGTAGTTGTGATCCCTTCCACTCTAAATACCCATTTTAATATGCACTTTACCCATTATGTCTGTGTTAATAAGAAGTCTCTTTGAGAATGTGCCCATTGTTGAGTGAGTCTGTTAATTATGACAGCTCAAAGTGCTGCTGTATTCTACTGACTCTTCCTCATAAGAAGCATGATTATTCATCACCACGATAAGAATTAATATGCAGCAAGGCATGCTCCCCAAAATATATTTTTTTTCTCCTTCACAAAATTTGAATGCTCCAAATTACACATTCAATCCATCTTTGTTTATGTATTTAACCCTGTTAAACATGGCAGCACTTTGTGACTTTTAAAGACCCGTGGCTTATTGGACTTGGAGCTGGCATCGCTAAGTGACAATTTGGATTGTGTTTGCTATCAAATAAACACTTAATGTATCTGGGGATGTAAACAAATGTTCGTTCTCCGCCACGCATCTGCTGGAAATAAAGCCGAGCTTCAGAAAAGCGTTACAGTGCTTTCAACCAAAATGACACCAGTTGTGATGAAGTATTCACGCCCGCTGTATTTTTGGATGATTAGAACAACACACTATAGTCATGTTCTGATGATATAATGAATTGGCCTCGGCTGAGGGGGTCAGAAAGAGAGCAGCACAATGAGGGAAGCTCCGTGAGCCCTGAAAACTATAAGTGAAGGGATCAAAAACCCCTGCTGTTTGTACTTAGAGCATTTAATCAAACTGGCATTAGTTCAGCACTGTAGCTTAAACTTTGCTTACCTCCCAATCCTGGCCAGGAACTTCATATTGTTGACAGTAGCTCCGAATTCAGCCATAGACTCAGCAACTAAAAGGATAAGATGGGCTTAAAGGGCTTTTTATAACCTGGCTATTCACCCTGAGACACTGTCAGTCCGAAGGACACACTTCCTCCCAACACCTGTCTGAGAGCCCAGGAAGCTTCCAGCCAGGACAAAGGACGCATTTCAAGTTAATTAACATGCAGATTTTGCAGGTTTGCCATTTTTCTTTTTTCTCTTTTTTTAAACCATCCTGTGACCAATGAAAGTGTATCTGTCTGTCTCAGGTGTTGAGGCATACACCTATTACACTTTTTACCCACCACCCATTTTGCAGTTTCTAAAGAAATAAAAACCATTTAGTTCATTTTTGTGTATCGGCACCTTTGTGAAAGTGTCTGCGCTGCGACGCTGCTGCTGTACAGAGCAGAGTAGTAGCAGTCTGATTTTAGTCTACTGACTTTCCAGCATGTCATCGTCTCTCTATACCCTTTTCCCTATCACCATCCAACGTTTTTTACTTGTGTATAATGTTGCAGAAAGGCCTTCAAACTATCACGACTTTAGCAACCAGAACATGGAGCAGAAGCAGCATTTGACTGGCTGGCTGAAAACCATTTCAACTAAATGCAGCAATAAGACAAACCTTCCATCAGCTCGGAGCATTCATTTGATATCCCTGCAGCCAGTAAAGAGGCCGCACAGAGCAATGTGTTTGTCAGCATGTGTGTGTATGTATGAGAAGTTACGTACCCGCGATAATATAACTAAGAATCATGATGCAAGCTTTTCGCCCAGAGTGTTTTTGAGCTCATTTTCAAATGGTAATTTGCCTTATCCGAAGCAAACTCACTGAGTGTAAGTAAGTGATTATTTGCATGGCTGACAATCATTCGGCACGCCTGCGGTCTTTTTCCAAACTGCTCCAGTTTGTCCAGTCTTTGAAAGAAAAAAAAAAAAGAAAAATACTCAGGGAGGGCCAGTTCTCTTTGAAATATCCTTTCATTTACCTTATCATTAGAGACAAATGTGGCATAGTTAACAATGACTGAAAAAGCCAGTACTTCTTCATAAGGCCGATGAAGGCTTTGCAGCCAAAAAGTGTTCTTTGTGACTGCTGAATACATACACAGTTAATTAATATATTCAACAGCTACTTCTATACTTTTGGTGTTCTTTTTTGCTTAAACTTTCTGAGGGTTTGGTTTGAGCACCTCCAGGCTTTGGATTGTTAGCAAAAAGCCAAGTTTCCGTGCTTCTGTTTAATTGGTTATTATCACATTAAAGGCATCATGTTGGTCGGTAAAGTGCAGTAACGACAGGATGCACAGACAGCAGAACAATGCAGTGATTTAGTATCTGCACTCCCCCTCAATCACACTCAAATGTCAGCCACAGACTCATCAATGCCCCTAACCCTGAGCACACCCCTGAGACACACATACACTCTCACACACCAGCCCAACATCAGGACTCGCAGAAAACCAGGCGCGAGGATACAGTTGAAGATGGATTTTTCAGAACTCCCTCTATCTGTTTTGGTCAGTCAAACCCTTAGCACTCAACATTTTTGTTATTACAAGACAATAGTCAATTTTTTTCCAATTTAAACTCTGTCCCTTTCAGGCAAGTTTATAATGACCAAAACTGTAGATTTATTTTAAAAAATGGTCGGAGGGGACTTTTGTAAAGTTGTATTTTAAGATATTCCCTACTGTGACTGGAAGATACTGGAGTGTTGCACATGTTAGCATTGGTCTCTGCTTGCACTCTTGTTGCTCGTACAAAGGAACAGTTAAATTCCTTATCTGACGTAGAAGCACTTTAATGCTTTGGTAAAATAACGAGTAACCCTCTTTATTGCGGTGCAAGCAACTTTTTCTTTTATGTGACAAGTGTCCATTTAAAAATTACACTTTGCTCAAAATCAGGGGACAGTCACATTTGAGTTTTGAAAAGCTGCTAAATTATATAATATTACTGTTTAAACGTACTGTATGTTGATAGTTTTACCCTTGTTACTTGTACTTCTAAAGGAACAATTAACTTACGCAAGTGACAAAATGCACTTTAATTCTTTTGCAGGAGTACTCTTTGAAAAGGTACTGACTGGAAGCTACTGGTTCTTTGGAGATGACACTGCAGTTGTGTGCTCTAAAATGGTAAATAAAGGGGCCCTGTAAGCTCCTGTAAGGAAAAATAATAAAACAATGTACCCTTTTTCTTTTAGAGAAGGCTAACTATTAGTGTACTTTTGTGAAAGCATTAGTGACGTCTGTAGAAATGGTCCAGTGTGTTTTTAGAAATGTTTTACTGATCACTGAAACCATTAGAAACCCTAGGGGCAAGAAACATGAACACAAAAATGAAACGATATGAAAACCACCAAGAACAGTAAAGGAGGGAGGCCGCCAGCCTGCATTCAATACATGTCAATAACAATCTGGTCTAGGTTTCCCCTCGCACTGAGAAATCTGTGAGGGGGAAACAAAAGTCATAGGAGTCCTTCATTTGCCATGCTCATCCATCAATCAGTATTTAGGACATTGGCAAGTGGTAATTTAATAACCAGTGACCTGGGCTGGCAGGAAGCCGTCCTGACAGACAATACAAACTCATTTATCATTGGTTGGGGGGAGGGTTGGGGGGGGCGTGGGGGAGGGGGGGGGGCGTGGGGGGGGGGGGCGACGACGGTGCTGTGCTGCTGTGGATCCTCTCTCTGATCCTGTGATTGTCGCTGCAGGAGTCACCCTTAGTGAAACACTGAGGGGGTTAGCACACATGAAGCTCAGCTCACAGATAATACATTTTTAGTGCAGCTGGATATATGGAAGCTGTGAGAAAAGCTGCACAGAGTCTCGGGACTGTCTCTGGTTATGGTATTTATTGGAAGTTAGTGCAAGATTTTATCAAGAGGCTTTAAAGGTAGTAGAAAACCCTTTTTTTCCCACAGTGTGAGTCAACATGACAACCATTCATTACAGCTATATGATGCTTATGTTGAGTGAAATGTTCAAACACAAGATTCCATGATTTTCTATAGCTGCACCATTACATCAGATGGAAATATTCTAGATGTCTTTCCACAAACATTAGTCGGACATGTTTAGTATCTGTGGAAACTAAAATACTGTATGAATTAGTTTTTTAAGTAATGTACTTATTTTTGATACATTGCTGGAATAGTTTTTGCAAAGAGGTGTTATTAACTTTGTCCATGCGTAGAAAGAGTTCTCCCCCCACATGTTGCAACCTTTCCTTGCATGCAAAAACATGCTGATCTCCAGAGAACATGCGGAATAAGAGGAGGTTATTTCTGTGAGTATGACTGCATTTTTTTTTACTAGCAAGCCAGGGTCAGCTCAGGATGTTTCTTCGCCGTGGTTTAAACACTCTGATCTTTGTTTGCCCACATACAGTAACATCATATACCTCTGTGAGCTTCTGATCGCGTGGCTGCCAAATTGCAATCAGTGGGCAGACGTCCACATGAGCTGCCATTAGGCCACGGTGTGGTGAGTTAGCGGGCCTGCCGATGACTCACCCAACGCGTGTGACTCCTGAGGAGGCAGCAAAAGCTGTAATGTGGATTTTAATGTGCTCTAATGATCTTTTGTATGTCTTGGGTGCTTTCTTTTCCGGCCGAGCACCGCTGCACTCGTGTTGGACTCGCGGTGTCCTCTGCCAGCGGCTTCACCTGTAAAAGTGACCACGCTAATGAGGATGGTGATGGTGTTGATGATGTGTCAAAGTGACAAGCTGCTGCATAATAATGCCCTCGCTAACCTGGTAACCTCGTTTATCAACTCGGGCGGGGTTAGTTATGTCAGCGGCAATGCATGATCATATACGGCAGCATTATATGGAGATATCATGTAGTACTTGAAGTGGCAGTAGCTTTGTTTTACTTCAGTTTGTCATCACACTTTTAGGTTTTGAATGTCAATGAGAAGTGTACCTGGTAGAATAAAGGAAAGTAGAAGAGTGAGTGACTTAAGACCCAGCCAGTCTCCGCTATCATGGCTAAAGGAAGCATAGTTTCCAGAGCCTCTGCAAGGTGTCTGGCAGATATCCATGAAGCAAAGAGGATAAACCTTTACGACTTTGGTGAGCCCCTGACTTTCCCTCTAGAGCCACCATGAGGTGATTGAACTATTGGATGGATTGTCATGATATTTGGCACAGCCATTCATGGAACCCAGTGGATGAATCCTAATGATAATTGCCCGACTTCCCATCTAGTGCCACCAGGAGATTTCCTTGAGGATGAATTGGTACAAATTTTGGTAGAGACGGTCACGTTTCCCAGAGGATGAACGTATCCAACTTTGGTGACCCTGATTTTACCTCTAGCGCCACCAGCAGGTTGACCTTTATTGAGGGAAATTTAAAGGTGCAATATGTAATATTGTATGTAATACTGGCAGCTAGCGGTTAAAATAGTTACTGCACTACCAATTCAAAATACTGGAGAGTCGTCTCCCCCGCCCCCTCCTGCCCAGACTCAAAGTTCACGGGGGTTGCCAGGCTGAGACCGCAGCATTCACAACAATGTTGCTAGACGCTTTTCTCACATAGCCAGACATTACTCCACAGCACAGCGGAGTAGCTAACGGTAGATGCTGGCTATATTGACAGTCATAAAAGCCCGTGCTCACGCGGAGTTCTGTAACCAACTGACAGATGCACTTTTTCGGCTTACAATTACAGTATGAACTGCTAAAAACACAACACCCTCACTGTCCACAAGCCAGTCAGGCACACTTCCTCGGCTTAGAATTACAATACAAAACGCTAAAAATACCACTACCTTGCCGACGGAACACACTTCATTGGCTTAGAATTACGGCAACAATCGCTAAACACACTGCACTGAATCTATCTCCGTTGATCCTGTTGGTTCGTTTGCTGCTTTCATGGCTGTACTACCGTTACAGCTGTAGCGCGCTGGGTTTACGTTTTTACAGGTATATCTGGCAACCCGGCCTGCCTGTCAAACTGGGCCGTTGATAACAACACACAGATCAAAACATAAACATAAATTTCAAAAAGAAAAAATACTGACATTAGCATTGTTGTCAGAAAAGATAGTATTTCAGTTTCCTTAATATCTGATGAGGCATTGGTGTCATTTCTGGATTTATTACAGTACAAATATTACATATTGGACCTTTAATGTGGAGCAGATCTTTGAACTTTGGTGATCCCTTTACTTCTCATCTAGTGCCATCATCAGGTCTAAATTTTAGTTTGTCCAATACTTTAGCATTACAGCATCACTGAGCTATAGGGCTGGTTACCGAATTCGATTTTTAGGCACCGACCGAATTGCCTCTAATGTATCGAGTATCAAAAAATGCCTTGTCATTCAATACCCAACTTCAATACCTAAGGAGTAAATCTCATCCACGTCAGTGAGCCAATAAACACGCAGCATGCTTCTACCAAGATCTAATAATGTCTGTGATTGGCTGTCTAACGTTACACGTTGTAGAGACACGCAGGAAGAACTCTACTTTACACAGAGACGGCTGTAGGAGCTGGAACATGGATAAAAAGATTTGTGCCGTAATGTGTATGTTGTAATTTCTTTTTGTTTTATGCCAAAAAAAGCATCTTCAGGCACCGGTATCAAAGTCACGGTATTGGTATTGGTACTGGTATTGAATATCTTTGACCGATGCCCCAGGCCTACGGCACTGTCAGCGTGGCTGTAGATGTTTGGCCTTGTTTGAAAAAAGAATCTCTGTATTTGTGAGCCATTTATTTTGAGTTACATGTTCAGTATGAACAATTAAGGTCAGGGTTCTATGCTGCCAGCTTTTAACACTGTGAACACTGAAGGCAGTCCTTTCTCGCAGTCCTCGAGTCCAGATCAATGGGACTCTGATTAGTGCAGGCCAAAGGGACACTCGTGATTATTACCAATAAGGGGAATTAGATTAATGATTTTTTTTTTTTTTTTTTTTTTTTTTTGGTTAGTGGACTTCAAAACCTGCAGCTTGATCAAATTTAAGATAAAGTCATCAGTGGAATTGCCGTTGATTTATAAATAAGATAATTGGTCCCCCCCCCTTTCCACCACCACCTCACTCCGCTCTGTGTTTCTGCTCTCGCTGGCAGTCCGACACTTTTATTGCTTAGTCAAACCTCCTCCTTCCATTTTTAAATTGCCTATTGAGTGGATATCTCTGTGGACTTGCCAGCCTACCATTAGTATCACCTTCATGCAGCTTTTTTCTTTGGTGAGGAAATGTTTAAAGTATTTACTCTGCGTGGCATCCATCTCTATGTAATTTAAATGTCAAATGATACAAGTCATGGCCACGTTTAGGTACGGACACAGTTTCATTACCCCAAGGCACATCAAATCTATTCAACGCCCGTGATCACATGTCATAAATGCATCGCAACAAGTATAAATAAAGGGCTTAGTTTATGAATTTCAGAAACAATTTGAATTTATTACAAAGAAAAAAGCAGTGAAGGGTTTAGTATACTCCTGTCGGGATCAAACCTGTGACACCTCAAATTTAAGATTTGTGACTCACAGACTGTCAGTCGTGTAGTCAGGTGCTTTCCCTATGGAAGGAAAAAACACATTCCCTGCCGTCTAATTTGAAGAAGTGTTGTCATTTTTACATTTAATTCTCAAAGACAGAAAATACCTTTCAACACTTCTGCTGTTTGTGATTCGTACCACAGCATTTTTCTCAGCACGGCTCTTTGCAGGTGATAATTTTGTCTCTGAGTTGTGCGTTTGATGTCCGTGTTGAATGAAACATCACCTCAATAGCTTTTCTTCTCAAACAGTATTATCTCATTACAGATCTCGAAGTGGCATCTGCACACAAAAAAGGCTTTAGAAATTTAAAGGGACCTTGCATAGAAATCCTTTTTACTATTCACATCTATATGGTTTTTTACGTAAAATCTTTTGTTTCCGTTCTCTCATTTCTGAAGAGATGTGTGTATTTGTATCTAGAGATATTGCCCTTTCAGTGTGTAAGGAAAAAAGTAAATCAAAGAAAAATAAAATAATAATTACTGAATGCCAAAAGTCTTGTTTAGAGTTTAGATTTCACCCTAGGGCTGCACAATATGAGGTAAATATCTAATTGCGATTATTTTGACTGATATTGCGATTGCAATATGATTCACGATATTGGAGAGGATGATTATTTTTGTATCATTATTCTCATTTTCATTGAAAAATATTTAAATTAAAATGATTATAGTGTGACCTTATACGAGCATCTGTACCAAGCAAAGATGTTTTCTTTAGTCTGTAGGATAAGATTTGGAGGCTGGAACGTCTCTTACTGTACGTACACACCGCCGCCGACTTGAGCTGCAAAGAAGCTCTGGCCGCCCTGTCGAGGACGCTGGTCAAAAAGTCCGGGGAAGCAGTTTGACGCTTTGGCCGCTCTGACGTTGGAGCGCTCTTCGATCATCAACGATCGAAGAAAAAGCCCAAGCAGCCACTGCACGGCCAATACACAGACACTAGAAACCTTTTATAAATTACATATATAAGGACATAATTTGTATTGTTTGTTTGGTCACAGCGGTGTCTGTTAGCAGTTAGCTCGCTCGTTAGCCGCTGAACCGCAGCAGCATGCAGGCAGAGCGAGCAGCCGCCAGCTGTTGACCCGTGCAGGACTTCACCATGAGCGGACTGGTTAGAGACCATGTGACGGCACGTTAACTGGTCCCTATACGCAAACAACGTTACATCATAAATGATAGGGGAACCCAGCAACGGCGATTATGAGATTTCCCGCCATTTTCATGGAACTAATGTCTTGGTAGGAACAAAAGTTTACATCGTATGTTTCTCCAGAATCAGCCAGCGAGAAGGACGTCTATATTCCGATTGGTTGCTGCCGTTTGCCGCTGCTTGCCGCTGAACCGCGTCATAGCTCATTACCATAAAGTTGACCAAAGTTCAACTTTCTGATTGATGCTCAAAACGCCCAAAACGCGACGCCGACCGTTTTGATGCTCCTTGCAGCTGAGAGAAGCCAGCTTCCATTGAAAATTAATGACTTCCGGTATCTTTAGACGCTCAAGTTGGCGGCGGTGTGTACGTACAGTTAAGCACTAATACTTAATTCAAAATGGTTTGACACAGATTTTGCCTTTAACAAATATTCCAAATATTGCACTAGTCCATATTGAGATTTCAATACAATTGTGATTAATTGTGCAGCCCTAATGTCTCATAAAAAGCAGCACCATTATAGGTTACTAAATTAAATATAGCCCACTACTGACAGGATGGGAGGGTTAATTCCAGTCACGTTCGGTTCAAAATATTTGAAGTAAATGAAAGCCCTCACAGAGCTAGATCCAGATTGGCTGTCAGCAACCGCTCCACTAATTCAAATGAGGTAACCCTGCTGAGTGGAGCCTTTCCAGTTTAGCTGCTGTAAACTGGCCTGATTGGACATATTTCAGACATTTTTTAGTGGTGGGAGCCAATCAGGACCTAGTCCAGCTGTGATGCACATCTTGGATTATGTCCGTAAACTGCCTGGAAAGAAAGCAAACATCCAGTTGTCCCTCTCAAGCACAATCAGATTTAACAATGCTTCTGTTGAACCTCTGTTATTGTCTGTGTAAAGTAGGGCTGCACGATTTGGAGAAACAGTCATATTGCGATTGCAATTTACAATACTCCGATTGCGATATAATGGTATCATGAGTTTACTTGATTATCAAGGAAAATAAGCCAGCAAATCATGTTATACTTTGGAAATGATCAGCAGTCATGCAAAGTAAACACGATGCAGGACTATGTAGCTTCTGCTAAACAGCGGCCTCTCAAGCCACAAGCGGTAATGACAGGATAATGGCATCGTTTGTTTCATTTCCAAGATTTTCTTTAATTTTCCAAGATTTTCTTGAGTCCGTTGCCTTTAAGACATCCTCATCATCGGGTGATCGAATTGAGAGCCAGTGGAACGGGGCTGCAAGCACATCATTGAAATGTTCATCTGTGACACGCTGAAACGTTGTGTAACAGAGGCCCAAGTTGAGAAGAGTAGTAAAGTCAGCAAGCATGCATGCAATAGCACTGGTGTAGTCTTTTTTAGCTCACACAGCTGCCTCTTATCAGCCTTGTGAGGCAGAATGAATTGCCACCGGTGTAGCTACCTGCTCCTGCTCTGTGGTTGTCAGTATCATCTTCCTGCGCTCAGGGACTAGCCTCACCTCGCTAACAGCTGAGACCCCCCTCCTGGAGTTTGTGTGTGTAAGTCACCTGGAAACCCTGTGTAGCGGAGGTATCAGTGGGGCGCAGGTTGCACTCTCAGCCCCAGGGAGCCAGAGTGTGGCGGGGCTGCACATCCTCATGGCTCAGATGGGATTACAGGTTGCTAACACTTGATGACACAAGCTGTTTCCAACATCTCGCCCACCTTGTGTGCTGAACACACACGCCCCCGCTCGTAAGCTGCCGTGCTCGTGCACTGAACCCGCACACGTGTTAAACCGCTAATAAAATTGAAGTTGTGTGTGCATGTGTGCTGGCTTGACTTCTTATGTGAATGCACGGACACACACATGCTGCTAGACACTCACACTCGTGTGCACACACACACACAGAGCGAGTAGACAAACGTTACATAAAATTGTATTTGTGCTGGATTGAAGAAAACAAGCATGCAAGCACGAGTTAGCAAGTACAACTGCACCGTCGCATACACACACACACACACACACACACACACACACACACACACACACACACACACACACACACACACACACATGCAATACAATCTGCTCAAAATTGTTGTCATGTTTACACGCATGAATGTAAGAAGGCAAGCATGCATGCAGAAATTCACCTCATGCACGCACAGACGCATTTTATACACAAACTCGATAACCTCACAGCTCATCTCACTAATGGAATCAGTTTGTGATGTTGCACTAATATCCACCACTGTATGATTGCTCATGGTAGTATCTGTGTTTTTTTTTTTTTTTTTATATGACTGGGTTTCAGATGATGTACGTTTCTGTGGATAATGTCTGATATGAATTACAGAGACCTTTTTTGCCCACAGAAAATACTTGTTTCTGATTGGGTTCATATATTAGAACACGCAGGGTGATATATGAGGAGATATGGCGTCAGTAGTTTTAATTACTGTATTTATAAAACTATCGGAGTGCATAAATTCAGAAGCAACAAAGTTTGATGACCTGCGCTCACCTCGATCTGGCCAGCACTGCAGGCCTCACTTGCAGGGTAATTCATTTGCTCCTCTCTCTCTCACTCTTTATGCCCACAGTTATTTAATATCCACTCCGATTCAGATTCATTATTACCTGCTCACCCCCCACGCTCCTCCCCCGCCCCTTCAGATACCACTTTGAAAGACCACCGTATCTCCGAGGCCTAATTAGAATTGAAAGTCTGCTCGTTTAGAATTGTCAACTCTCACCTCAAGCCTGGAAAACTTTGCCTTGAATTTCAAACATACCTAGTAACACTTACTTGATGGTGTAAGACACAGTACAGTATATAACTGCACTGACCTTTTAGGTGAATGAACACGGTGCATGTAAGCTCCAGCTTCTGTACGTGTAAATGACTTGAGTAAATGATTAAAACTGTGCTCTGACATTGCATCTTCTCCTGTACTTCCCCCTTTATTTATTTATTTTTTTAAATAATACCACGGAGGCTATTTTCCTAACTCAGCATGTGGCCGGAAAGCATCACACAATCCATCAGTCTTGGATGTTTTGGGGGGTGGGGGTGTTGAGGGGTGGGGGGATGGTTTGTTTTCACACTTAAGGAAGACTTGAAATAGTGTTCTTAACTTAATCACCACCTTGTTTTACTACATTTGCATACATTTACATATTAATTGGACCACCGATTAAAATTGGTTTTGTAATTTTAATTAAGTGTCCACAAAGGTATATGATTAGCACTGTTTAAAATACAGCCTGACATAACTAGACGCAAAAAAGGCTCTAGACGCAAAAAAGGAGGGGATTACTTACAGGGAATGCCTTTTTCATGATAACCATTTTTGTAAATCTGCAGTAGATTAGGCTGCCATGGAGACTGAGGGGGCTGGTGGCGGGGGCGGGGCCTCCGAATCATTGAAGATAATTAAAGATTCATATATTGTAAGTGTGTAAGATGGTGTTTTAGTGGAAATAAGGCCCCTCTAAGTGACTTGTGAATTAGGCTGCGTTAGCGCTGAAACGTGGTCCTGATGCATCTTTTTAGTGTCGGTTACACGAGTTACAATAATCATCCGACATGTCTGACATGGTTATCATCGGCCCCAAATCCCTCACAAAAAACACCCACACAACTTCAGTCTCTCCGTCAAAAACTTCACCCCGTCTCCATCCCTGCACATCCGTAACCTCGGAGTCATTTTCCTCAGCAATCTCACTTTTGAACATCACATCAACCACATCACCAGAACTGCCTTCTTCCGTCACTCCCCTTCTCTGCTGCCGAAACTCTGATCCACGCTTTCATTACATCTAGAATCGACTAATGCAACAGCATCCTCTATGGTTCACCTGTAAAAGCCTTAAATAAACTTCAATACATCCAAAACTCTGCTGCCTGTCTCCTCACCCACACCCTCTCCCGTGACCACATCACCCCCCCCGTCCTCCAGAATCTCCACTGGCTCCCTGTTCCCCAAAGCATTCACTTTAAAGTCCACCATGCATATTTTTAGTGTCAGTTAAACGAGTTATAATAATCATCCAACATGTGAAGGGTGGTGATGGTCTTCCAGGGGCCCACAGCTGGAAAGGGCCAACAAAACTCCCAGAAAAGTCAAAATGATAGCTTTATTTTTTCTGGCCAGAATTCCTGACTACGCCTCAGTGGTTGTGTAGTGTCAGCATGCTGCCTACTACTCTCTGAAGTGTATTAACGTGTATCACAATGTGCCACATTATTGGTAAACGTACTGCAATTTCCTGTAATTGTAACCCTTATATGACACAAATGCAGCATATGTCACTTGACTTTGTGTGTGCTTAAGCGTTTGCATGGAGGCTACTTTCTTTGCCAGCAATGTGCTGGGGACATATGGATGATTTTGGGGGATACTGTACTTCTGCATGTTGTGTTCTCCTCTATATGCACACAAAGCCTTCAGCTGGGTAAAATTTGAGAATTTTTCTCTCCCACACTCTTAATGAGCGCGGCTTTTGCCAAGTCAAATGGCCTGACATGTAACAGAGAGAGACTCGCGCACCATTTTTCTGATGCAATTACAGCAGAGTCGGGGTATCATACTGGGGACTTTTCAGAAACGTAATATTACCTCATTTTGTCTTTGGTGTGGTCTGGAAGGTTTTTGAGAGACATTTGGAAGCATTTTACTCATAAAATACTTAACCATTTAAGTGATAGGATACTGTTTCCTGGGTTCTGTCCCTGCTGCCAACCACAAAAGATTGAAAACTGAGTGGAAAAAAGTACAGTAGGTTGGTACGTTACTCCTTGTCATCTATTATGCCCCTTTCTCTGTGTCTCAGAGACACACAAGAATCAACAATGCCTTGAAATGTAGAGAAAACTGGAGCTCCGTATTGGCAAATATCACATTTCCATCTGCATGTTGCAGTATTGGTTTCTTTATTCCCACTCTTGAGCCGATGTAGCTTTCAACAGACAAAAGGAGGCCTCTACTTCGCTGGGTGCAACATGTCCATAATAATGCCTGGCATGGAACAAGTCCTCCTATTACCAGCGCTCATACCCACCTCTGTGATGACGAGCCTTTCTGTCATCCACTCCAATCCTCAAAGCTGTCTTTAGGGAGCCCTCAGAGTTGTGGCATTAGTTTTGCTTTCTTCCCCAGTCCTCCCTCCCTCCCTTCCCTTCTCTGACTTAAATTGCCGCTTCTTGAGTTACTAAGCTGCCCTAATAGGTACAACCTGCGCCGACTCTCTGTCCTCAGATGGGACGTACCTCTCCCAATTGCTGTTTTGCGGGCAGAGGATAAAGAGCTATCCCACGATGCACCCTGTCACACGCGATGCTGGGCTTGCGCGGTGATTTTGCCTGGCTCCTGAACACTGTCCTCAGCGCCAGAGATTTAAATGTGTTTCCTATTTCTTGCTCCTTTGCTGTTGACATCAGAATGTTTCCAACCTCAGTGTTTTGTGTGTGCATGTACCCCCCCCCCCCCCCGAACATCCAAAACACACACGCATACACATGCATAGGACACTTGCATAATTAAATATGTGCATGCAGAACACACAGGCATCTGCAAACACACTTACAGTCACAGTCAAAAAAAGCCACATGCATGGAAAAAAATGCATGCCGGCTGGGTGATCATGATATTTTATTGAAACAGAAATGTTTCACATTGCCAGCAGACACCGTTGAGGCCACCACATCCCACAGGTCCTGGAGTTGGTTTATAGGACCCTAATCAGCATGCCAACACTCTCTGGGGATGCTGGCATATTCATACCTCGTAAAGGATAAGCAGCCATTGATTGTCAGGTGATTGGTTTGGTTTTATTCTGTTTAAAAATCGAGTACATATGCATTGCATACTTCTTAAAATGCAAAGAACACAGACTCACCAGTATGTGAGCCCAAAGAATGAAATGAGCTAAACAGGGAGTGAGACGACATTGTTACCTCTGTTATTCCTCGGGGAGTGTGGATAATTACACGTCTTTCCACCACCCAGCGGCTAATCTAGGGATTGAGAGCAAAATCACTTGCAACGAGACGCCTCAGGTTTCTTGGAGCATTGTCATGCACACCTTAGGGTGACAGAAGTCGCACTTCAGGTGTGTTGGCAGCGGAGACAAATGAGATCGCGCCTTTCTGTTTGTCCTGTCAAACGAATCAAACCGCTTTTCTCTCCATTTGGGTTTGTGACCCCAGGACCGGTTTGGTTGTCATGAGTGAACAATTTACCTGCTGCCCTCTTGGACTCTTGTAGTAAATAATACAACCCTTAAAACATGTCAGATCTCATAATTTTGTGTTAGATGTTCATCATTCTGCATGTTTTGCCTGTAAAAGGAAGACGTCAGAGTGTAGCCCTTCAGGGACAAAAAAATGCTGATACCGGATGCCACCTTCACTTCTCCGCCGGCCCGTGGTGAGAGGGTGATGCTGAGTGTTCTGTACAAGTCACAGATGTATGCTGCACACTGTCGGGCCACATAGGTGGCACGGTTGATGAATAGCACTTCCCTCTCGTGCCTGAGCATTATCATAAATAAAATAGAGTACAAACGCCAACCTTTGCGCACTAATGGAATTTGTCAACATGAAAGAAGTGTTATTGAGCTTCGCTGCTTGCTCCCTCTCTTCTCTTTGCTGATGCCTTGCCAAATACTTATCCCCTCTCTGGTGAGCATTTAGCGTTAACTCGCGGCCGCTCCTGGGAATTGCATGGGCGTAATGAAATTACCTCGGCACAAACAAATAGGGTCAAACTCTCAAGGAGACGAGCATTAGGGCCGCATTTTGCTAATTACGTGGTGTGTTCTTGTCGCCGTCTCATGGAAGCTGCACTGGATAGCCGGGCTCTGCGCGACGCCACCATGTCCAATCCTGAATAAACATGCCACCAGGAGAGGAGTCGAGGAAATTAAACTAAGCAAAATGGGATTACAGTAAACAACACCTAATATTTTGTTGATTTGCGGTTGATAATTAAGCAAATTTCATGCTGATTTGCAGATGGAAAGATGAGACATGAGCAGGATAAACACAAAGCTGGAAGTCTATGTTCTTTTGTAATGGACAAAATGTCAAGGCGGTCACTTAGCTACTCTTTGTACCTGCGTAGAGAAGAGAAAACACATGCATCAATATATGAGTCAATATTACCCCTCCCTCCCCAGTAGTGCTACCCTTCATCATAATGGCATTTCTTTACCATAACAATGCTATCAGATCTGTTTTCTGCCATTCGTCTCACCTGTGTTATCACTGCCAGCAGAGCATGATATGCCATTACCTACATGACCGTGACAGAGCGTTTTGTAATTATTGAGCATGCCTCTGTGGTAATTACTTCAGTTTACTGAATTATAAAAGCTGGAAGGAGGGGAGAGAGGAGCCACGGCCCTGAGCTGAGATAGAAATATTCTTCCGGAGGCTGAAGAGCTGAGAGACTTTCCTTGGCAGCGGTATTATCACATACACTCATCTGCCAGAGACTGTTGACAGAAAATATGCCCTATCAGCAGAAATAACCACTCTTTTTCTCTCTCTGTCTCCCAACGCCCCCCCCCGCTTCCCTCCCTTTCGTCGCCACCGTGCGCCTTGACAGTCTGACGAAAGACGAAGCTCCCCAGTGAGGGATATCAATAAATCAGACAAAAGAACAACAAGAGCGGAGACCACCTATTTTGTCTACATCAGCCTCGTTCGAGATGCCGTTGCGGGCGGCGTTGCATGTTTTTGTGTTTCTCTGGCATTTGTTGGCCACCTACTCTGGTGCTGCTGACAACAACTACCCAGTTGGTAATCTCTCTCTCACTGTTCCTCCTTTGCGCCTGAAATGAGCGAATCAAGGCTGGATTACGCCTGCTAACATGCTCATAAATTTGGGATTTATTCAGAGGCAAATTGGGATCGAAGGAGGAAGCGCTCTTGCCTGGTAATCCCTCCACATTGATGGGGCCTGTAAGCTTGCTGTTGTCTGTGTGTGTGGTGAACATCCACATAGAGAACGGAGGTGCTCATGAAGAACCAAAGAGACAACACAGGCTGAGGAATATGTCAAAAATGTAAATAGCCAGAATAATTATAAAGTCACTGATCGCATTTATCAGAATCCTGATCGCATTTATCAGAATCCGATTTACATCGGGAGAGAGGGCAACAGGTTCTTGGCAAATGTGAGGAGAAACTGCCTTCCCCAAACTGTTAACATACTGAAACATGCTGTTAAACCTGTTAAAACATATTTGCTATACCAAAATGGAAAAGCTTATAACAGAAGAACTGCACGGCCAAAATTCATGTATGAGGCTTCATAACATCAACATCTTCTGGTTTGTGGTATGTATAGAATGTTGTAGCATTAAGATTTCCCCTCAGTAGACCCAAGGGGCCTTCCACTTTCCATGAAAAACAGTCTCTGGAAGTGCCCATTCAGTTGAGAAGAAACAATTAAGTTTGCCTTCTTGCAAATAACTTAAATACAAAAATACAGTTTTTTGGCTTTGGACAAAGTCACAGCATCAAATGCTGTTTACTGTTTTTGAAAGTTAAAATGGTCCTTTGAGCCGTTCTTACTTTTTGACAACCCATTTTTTCTTCAAATGCAATGTTTTATTGTCATTGTTATCATGCATTAAGCTGCTAACATGATTTTTGACACAGTACAAATGAAGGTTTTTTTCTCTCCTAACATGGAGGTCAAAGGTCAGGGTCCTGAGCTGATAGCTGATTA
Organism: Perca flavescens; assembly: GCF_004354835.1. NCBI lineage: Eukaryota > Metazoa > Chordata > Actinopteri > Perciformes > Percidae > Perca > Perca flavescens. The sequence continues at coordinate 17,696,044 of NC_041354.1, forward strand.
GTGCCTTGCACAAGGACACTCTAGCAGTTTGAGGAGGGGATTGAACCCTTCCATCCCTTCTGTATTATCTCCTCTTGAGCCCAGCTCAGGGCCGGAGTTCATCCTCCAGATTGCGGTTATCCTTGTGGCCCTCAGCCGTCGTTGGCACTCCAGCCTGCGGGATCAGAGTGGGTGAGCGCTGCTTCCTCTTAGAAAACATCCCAGAGATTCAAACTGGCAACCGTCCAACCAGCCAACTGGGCAGCTTGTCTGGCCTCCAGCCCACTGCTGCTTGTTCACTGCTGCTAACAGGTATCGACGGAGCTGATGGGGCAAATCAGCATCTGAGAGATTTTTGTTGTTGTTGCATTGCTTGCTTTCACTCCCATGGCGCTTGGAAATTCCTGTTCTGGCGGCCTCTGATCCAGAGACTCAACTACCTGGAGGGATTTCCAAATGTCTTGCAGAAGACGAAATAACCTCCACCTAACAAAATAAAACCCCCAATCCTCTCCCTCCTACAACAGCATCAACAACACAGAGAGAAGAAAGGAACACGGACTAACTGGCAGTGAAAGCAATTTGTCGCTGGAGCTTGCTCCCCCTTCTCTCCTGCACCATCCAGATTTCCCATAAGGAATGTGCTTTGGTGTAATTCATCACCGGGCCCATACGGCAAACCGCTCGTTCTGGCGGTGAAATATGAGTCAGTGCGGGGAGGCATTTTCACACGGTAGCTGCGCTGAATGGGGTATTATTTTGGCAAGCTCCCACAAGATCCTCCAACACCTTTTTTCTGCTGTTGCAACACGCTGTTTATCAAATGTCTCTAGACACGGGAGGAGCACAATAAACATCAACTGCCGAATTACAAGCTTTGATTTCCGGCATATTACGGTGTCCCATAAATAAAGGTACTGGGAGAAAAACACAGCACTCCATCATGTTATAATAACATGCCTGTTTATGAAGATGGAGGATGACAACAACATACCTGCCTGCGAGCGTGAAGCTCGAAGATAGTATTCACGCTCCGGTAAGGGACATGAGGTTGTGCAACATGAATGTCACTCTGCTAATTAGGTGCCTTATGTGGAAAACTGCAGTTCAGTTTAAACTGTCAAACCCACAAAAAGTGTGTTTACTTTCAGCATTCAGCAGATGTGCTGGTGCATGGGCAGCAATAGAATAAGCTTAAATTTAGCTTGTAAGAAGTAATAAATAGGAGGTCAAAGGTCACAGTACTCAGACTATATTTTTCATAAACATTTCACTGACTTGAAGGGGAAATGTGTATGATGTAGTGGCAAAAGAAATGAATAGAAAAGACATATGGTTAACTGCTTATTTAGAAAGCCTAACTCATGACACTTTAATTTAAATATGTCAGTTTTTCTGCTGTCAATTACAGATAAGAAGTTTTTTTTTTGCTGCAAAAGAAAGCAATGCATTCAGTGTTTTTTTGCTGCAAAAGAAAGCAATGCATTTAGGTTTTTTTTTTGTGGTTTGTTGCTCATATTATGAAAAAAACCCTATTTCTGGTGATTTGGGATGTTATTTTGTGTCTCTGGTGCTTCCAAACACATACAAACTTTGAAATAATCCATCCATGCTGTTCTGAGTGACCAGGTGAAAACAGGATCTGCAGCAGTGAGAGAGAGCTGTGCAGTACAACAAAAATATGGTGTTTTTTGAAAATTAAACCATGTAAACCTATTCTGGTACAACCTTAAAATACAGTTATGAACCTAAAAATTAGCATAATATGGGCGCTTTAAAGGAAAATGCTGGTCGGTCTAATTCTCATATTTTTATTTAGTATAACTATTGATCATGAAAACATTTTAGATTTGATAGTCAACACAGAAATGAGTCCCCTGGAAAATCCCTGTAGCTGTTGTAGAGAAGCAGATCCACATCCTGGACAACTTCCTTACCTGCTGTATTCATCCAAGCATGGCGGTAGTCCTGTCAAAGGCGACAAGATTGCTTGTTTCAAAATTGCAATATAGAAAATAGAAAGGTACATGCCATGCCTTTTATTTTTTTTATTTTATATAAGACACTCAATTTGTGGCTAATTGCTTGACAAATTGACCCAAATCCAAGAATGATGAAGCACTCGTGAATGTCCAAAATTTTAACATCACCAATAGTCATGATATGAGAAGAAATAGAAAGAGCTAATTACCTAGATTAACAAGCAAATGTAGCCACCATAAATGGAGACCGAAAGATACACGACTATCAATGTGTGCACCAAAAATCATAAAAAGAAGGCCATGCGGCCCACTTTGACTGTCAACCATCAGCTGCTTTGTAAGAGCAGGTATCGCCGTCCCCGCCACGCCCAAGGGGGTAAGCCTCTCTCCAAAACGCGTACCTCCTATGGCGCCATTTTGATGCTAACAAGCCATCACCCGCCGTTAGCATCCCATTGACTCCCATTCATTTTGACGTCACTTTGACAGCAAATAACTTTACATCTGAAGCGTTTAAAGACTATTTGTGTGTGTGTGTGTGTGTGTGTATATATATATATATATATATATATATATATATATATACTCTCTGTAAGATTGGGAATGATTGAGATTTCTCTTGGCACAGCTACCAGAAGACTTCACACTTTCATACAGGTTGCTCACGTCACATCTACGTCTTTAAGCTCAGTTGGAGGCTGCTCAGTAACGCTCAGCCAGCACCGGAAAAGTGCTTCCAATATCCTTCACTGGTCTCAGACCAGAGACACGGGGTCTGCTGGTCCATTTCTGTAACGGTCTATGGCCACGCCTGCCCTTCCTCACGTGGTATTAAAAGCGAACACCTTCCTGTGATGACTCCGTCTGAGAGGGCTTCACAGCGTCAGCAGCCTCTCCTCCTCTCAACCATTTTTCTCTTAACACTGAAGTTTAGGAGGCGGGTGGGTGGCGTGGGGGCGAACAAGGGGAGGGCGACATTTAATGCACAGTAAACAACTAAAGCACTTCAAGCCTTTAAATCCCGACAGGAGGTGAGAGAGAGGGAGGGAAAGTCGGGTAGAGATGTGATGGGGGGGGGGTTGCGGCGGCGGTGAATCCAAGGGAGAGTCTCTTTCTCAGTGGGAGATGACAAATGCCATATGTCCTGAGCACAGCGCTTGTGTTAATCCTTGGCGGGTCCCGGCAGGCCCACATCCGACTGCGACCTCTGCGCCCCCCCCATCCTCTCAACCTCTCCCTCTGCTTCCACTGGGCGGGTGGATCAGTCACAGAGGAGATCGGGCTTTCGGATGGGAGCGTAGAATAAGACTGGGAGAGCGCCCCGTCCCCACTAACTGAGACTCTGTTTAGCCAGGTTATATTCTGGGGTTGCTATGGTTGCAGGCCGACAGGAAATGACCCAACAAACCTTTTTAAGAGCGTATCAGGGGTTTTGCATTTGTCAGCCGTTTTCCCTTCAAAACATAACCCTATCCATCACAGTGAACATTTGCTTTTTTTTTTTTTTTTTTTTTTCAGCATTGACTTTAAAAACATCCATCCCCACCTGGCTCCCAAAGAGGTTTTTCAGCTCTAAAAAATAATGCGTTCCTGTAACGTGGGATATCAATCTCAAAATAAGCAGTACGCTTTGGAGGAATTATCAGTATTGTTGAGTAAACGCAATTTGTTCACACTGGGCTTTAACATTAGTCCTTTAAGCATGGAACCCAAACTGGCTCCAAAACCGAGAGCGTGCCAACATAAGATCCTTTTCCTCTGCGTGTAGTCTACTGTCATCACCTTTCAGGATTTCTGGATCCCGGAGTTCAAAGCTTTGCCTCTGCCAGCCACCAACATCCAAAATCACCTGAAGGGTCTGTAAATATTTATCTCTCTTATTTCATATCGAGTTAAAATGAGCAGAGCCCTCGTTTATTCTAAACTTCAGTCCTCGGTGCTGGTTATACCAAACAGATTGATGACTCCAGTGTGTCTGTGTTTAGCCTGTATTTCGAGACTTTGGACCGTTCCAGTCATTTGTCTCTGCTCCGAGTCCGAACAAAGCTCTGCCTCAGCCTTCACTGAACCCTGAACAGCACCCAAAGTGAAACCTGGAGGCCGTTCAGCTGTAATGATGTGGTTAAAGAATGAACTTTCCTCACTTACGAGCTGAATCAGCTCCTTACTGTACCTCCGTGAACCCACCGTCAGTAACTCTGTTTACAGAGCCACGCTGCAGTCTGCCTGTAATCACACAAAATAAACTCAATAAGTAACTTAATTTAACTGCTTTACATTAGTCAGTCTGCTAAGTCCTGTAATAAACTAACAGTAGAGTAAGCTCCAAATCATGGTTGAATCGATAATGTGTTCTTTAACGCTGATTTATGATAAGAAAACGTGTGCTTTAGGCTATGTATTTTTTGAGGTTTTCCGTGCAGGTGAAGCTGAATTGGTAAACAATTATAGGTTAAAAGGGGTGAAAGGTTCATGCATTAGCTACATATTTTACTATTCAATCATTTCACCTTCTTCTTTATGGACAGAGAATGATATAAATGCAAAATGAGGTGAAAAATTGGTAATTAATCCGCTGTGGGTGACTCTGGCAAGGCATTACCCAGGCCTGGCTAACATTAAGGGGCTAATTTTCAAAATCTAGCGTGCAGTCAATTTCCCAGGATGCCTCGGGGGGTGAAAGGTAGGGAATGACAGGAGGGGCTAATTTTACCCGCCTTATTTACCCCTATGTATCATCCGGCGGCTCTCATCTGACAGGAGTGACGGTGGGATTGAAATTAGACCGACTGCGGCTGGCGTTGAGAATTTATGACGCTGCCCTGGTATTTGTTTGTACGATGTGTGTGCGTGTGCAAAAAGTGTGTATTCCGAATGTGTGTGTCTAGTGAATACATCAGAGAAGAGGGAGAAAGAGAGGAGGCGCAGGGAAAACCTGGGGAAATACATCTTTTTAATAACAGTCAGTGAGGTTAATGCAGCTTACCTTGGAGTGCCGACAGCAGCAGCAGGAGGAGGGGGAGGAGAGGAAGGGGGGAGTTATTTGACAGGGGGGAGACAGACGGCGTGCAGAAAGATGTTTAAAGCAGAGTTTACCTACACAGGAGTCAGGCCTCTGTGTCTGATCGCTATTTGTTGTACAGAAGAGGAAGAAAAAAAGCAGTAGGGGGGAGGAAGCGGAGGCAGAGGGGTGAGCAAAAGGAAAAAAAAAAAATCAAACTCTTAATACTATTGTGTGCCTATAACCATCTGTCACAGCTAGCCTGGAGATGAGACTGAGATTAGGAGGAATAAACGTTGGGGCCGTAGAGCATCGGTAAAGCCTTCAGGGCAACAACAACAAAAACAGGGAAAAAAAGAAAGGTGGAGGGGGGAGGGAGTAAGAAGAGTAAGAAGAGAAACGAGCCGAAAAATGAAACTCACGGGGGACATTCTAATTCTGAGGCAGTCATGGATTACAGATTGTAACCTGTGCTGACAACTGGGGGTAAAAATGACGGGCAATATTACAGCGAGACTTGGAGGGGTCTCGATGATGATGATGTTGATGTTGATGGTGGCGGCGGTGGTGATGATGATGATGATGATAGTGGCAGTGATGATGGCGGTAATGACGCCACTTGCGCGCTTCCATCTTGCGTTACTTCAAATAGAAATGAAAAGGCAGTGGTATGGAGGGAGGAAGGAAGGAAGGAAGGACAGAGGGAGGTGGTGTGGGTGGGGTTTGAAAGGAAATAGTGTCTTCTTCTTCTTCTCACCCCTCCCCTCCCTCCCTCCTTCTCCCTGAATGCCGAGGGCTTAAGGAAAGGCATTTGGTGGCTCCTGAGGCATCCGTGGATCGCCCCTCCTCAAATTTACCGTGAAGGTTCTTAGACTCCCTATTCAGACAGGATATTCTCGTTTATTGCTTTTAGAAGACAAACCTCACAAAAGCACAGTGTCATTGCTTCTGGAGAGCAGAGCCCTGGAAGAATACTGTGGCATAGAAAAGGTCTTTTTTTTTTTTTTACCTCCCTTGAATTATTATGTCTTATATGACACAGAAAGCAGCAGAGGCTTCTTAAGGTGCCTCGCATTCTGAGAATTTAGGAACAGAGCCCGATGACGCAAGAGAGCAGATATATGCAATATAATGTTCTCTATACAGACTGCTTTTCCTGTGAATTCATTTGCACCCAGCTGTACTTGATCCGCAGAGAACATAGAGGAGGTGGACGAAATAAAAGAAACACAGCATCCTCATTGTGTGTGCATTTATCTGGGAGTGTTTGAGGTGTTTGTTCAACTCGATGGTCAATTTTGAGGCCTGCTATAGTGGTGCTCCTCAGGAAAGATACAATTTGTGTCTTTCAGTGTAGTGATGGTCTGCGCGTCTTGACAAACATTTCAGTAATGTGTTTATTTTCACTTTGACCTCATAGTTGAACTTTTATGTCTTTAAAAAGCTGCAAGTTTTTTACCATATGACTAAAAGGCGTACCAAAGTTCAGAGCCATATGTTTAACTTACAACTAATCACTGCTCGGGAATTCTTTGACTCATAATTAGCTGCTGATGGACATACACCTAGGGAATTTGGGTAGTATGCATCCACCTTTTCCCACATTAAAAAAACAAAAAAAAACCTTGTGAAGAAAAGAACAGGCTGCACAAAGCCAGCAGAGGCCAACCAGCCAGATGGCTACCAACACCACCAAAGGATGACGATGATGATATGTCCAGTCCTGTGGTTATGGCTGAGTCAGACCTGTCCCCTCCAGTCCGGGGAAACCAAACGCATTCATGAGGAACAAACGGGAACATCATGTCAAACTTGCAACACACAGGCCAGGCTTTCAGGTTTGTTTAACGGTGTAACAGCATTCTGTTAATATTCAGAACATCACTCTGTTAATTGGTTTACTTTGAACCATGAACCCGAATTCGCTTCATGTACACAGAAACCCTTGCACAATTAAAACCGGGCTTTGTGACTGACTGATGACGGAGGTTTTGGTAACTGCTGTGTCTCAGCATGGTGGTCAGCTGAACTGAGTGTTAGGTCAGACAGGGCTCATCTCCTTCTACCCATAATTCCTTGTGTGTTTGGGGTTGTTTTTCTCCAGTTGTTAGGGATTTCTCTTGGAGGAGGACTGACACTTGTATTTTGAGGCATCTCTGTCTCTAACCCCAGTGTGTACAACAGTGTGCCTGTCTGCAAGTGGACAGGTGTGTGTGTGTGTGTGTGTGTGTGTGTGTGTGTGTGTGTGTGTGTGTGTGTGTGTGTGTGTGTGTGTGTGTGTGTGTGTGTGTGTGTGTGTGTGTGTGTGTGTGTGTGTGTGTGTGTGTGTGTGTGTGTGTGTGTGTGTGTGTGTGTGTGTGTGTGTGTGGCTGCCCTTCCCACTGCCCTTGTCATACTGGTCTCAGTGCTGCAGGGCTCGTAGCTGGTTGGACAGCTCAGGTCAAGGTCTCCCCTCCCCTGATCTGACCGACGGGCTGTCACGTCAACAGCCCGACCACTGGCCGAGTCTGCAGGCTAACACACACACACGTTTTGCCCAATGACAAGCTAACACACACTGAGATAAACAATCATTTGCATGTACACACTGTCTGAAAAGCATACAGAAATGAACTGACAGTACACTGTATCCATGCAGACACACACACACACACACAGAGGCCCCCGCCCTCCTGTAGATTGACAGTAGGGTTTATTGCTGCTAATACTCCCAGCTGTAAAGGCAGAGCAGCAGCATCCTAATGGGTAATGGACTCATTTCCTAACACAATGAGTACAAGGGTGCGGCACACGCCCATATTTGGTCAATGGGGGCGGTTAATCCGTCTGACCTCCTCCCTATTGGTCTGGAGCCAACCATTCGACCATTCTCTAGTTTGTCCAAGTTTTTCCATTTCTTCTCTGCTGCACAGGAACTGATGTGGTTTCAAGTTTGTTTGGGATAAATGGAAGAGCAAAGAGTGAGAGAACGCCACCTAGAGAAGGGACATCAACAGGATGTCCAAAGGAAGATGATTGCCCTAGCATTTTGATTGATAGATGATCTCTGGGAAATGTTGTGCAGGAACGTCTACAATAATGAGAGCTTAACATCAAAGATGCAAACTGAAGGCAAGATTAAAACAAAAATATAATTTTCATTTTCACGCATTCGCACATTTTTCTCCGTTAACAAAGAATTCACTCACAATTGAAATTTGTATCTAAAAAACACAGGAGTCAATTTTGACAAAAGACTAAATTCATTTTTATCTCAAGAACATTTCTATTGTCCTTTTTAAAAAGTTAAAAAATTGAAATTTCTTTCCATTTGATGCTTGTTTGGAACCAAACTGAAGCTCTCTCCCTGCAGTGATGCAGGAGCGCCTGCGTTGGCACCATGGCTGCTGACATGTTTCTGCATCTCAACAAATCTCGTGCTATTTTGGAATTTTCTTCATTAAAGCCATTAGTGTTTCATGAGGCTCTGCAGAGTCCTTGTGCTAATTAGGTGTCTATATTTCTATATCTCGTTATTGGATTTATTTTATATTGTGCTTAATAGTAAATAGTGTTTGAATTTTAAAACACACCTCTTGGGTGCAACATAAAGGGGAATTTTTAATCAGGACCCAGTCTGCTTTTTTTTTTTTTTTCAATTTATCCGAATGTGTCTTAATGAGTTAGCAGGTTTCTTAAGCAGATACACACTCTGATTATATTTTTATATATTTTTTATGTGCATACACACCATCCCCTCCCTACTCTGGTCGCAGCAGGAGACAGAGTCCAAAATGAGAGCTGGGTGAGACAGGGGGAAGGGGTTAGGTGATCATCATAGTCATCACTAGGGGGGTAAGAAGAGGGATGCGGGGGGGGGCGCTAACATAGTTGATGATGGTGGCCGCCAGTTTCCTCGGCAACCTTCTCATTTTTTTCTTAATTTTATTTATTTTTTCATTATTTATTCCTGGGGCCCCGGTGATGAGGCGCGTTAATGTAGCGCACCGCCTCTACCTGCTGATGGGCGAGGGACTCGTCTCCCTGCGTTTCAGCCTGGCTTGACAATTAAGACCTGGGCGACTGTAGCCAGGGGTTAATACCGCTCATTAAAAGAACTAGGTCATTAGCGAAGAATCAAGGCTCTTAAGGCGGCAGGGGATGTGGGGTGGGGGGGTGATGGAGAGGAGCAGGAGAAGGAGGAAGAGGAGGAGGGGCGGTGGCAGCAGCATAGTAAACTCTGCATCTCGGTGAACACGCAGCCCCTTACATTAATTAACCTCCCTTTTTCCTTGTTCGGGAGGTGTGTATGTGTGTGTGTGATGGGGGGAGGGGGGAGGAGGTTTTTCATGAAAAAAAATCCCCTGTTATCATATATGCACATGGCTGTACACCAATTAATTGCAGGGTGGAAAAAAAAAGACAGAGAGCTAGTTTACAGTCCTCCCTGTGGTCGTCCTGTGTTCCTGTGTGAGCCCCAACTTACATTATTTCAGAGAGATGAAGGGTGGGAGGGGTTCGTTGGGGGGGTTCTAATGTCTGTATGATGAGTAAAAAGGGTATTAAAATTAAGGAGGGAATCATGGCAGAAATCAGCCTTTGCTTTACCACAGGGGAAAGGAGCAAATAAAAGCCACGGAAATGAAAATAAATAAGCTTTGCTAATACCTCACCTTAAGGAGCCGGAGCTGTACCCAGCTGAACTGTGGCTGTTTGCCGGTAATTTGTTTGCGGACGTTATTATTAAGCTGTTAACACAGGCAGTTTGACCTTCAGTAAGGAGAGCTGGTAAAGGGGGCTTTTTCAAACAAATGTTCCCCATGTTAAAATGGTAAGACTCCTGTAATGTCAAGTGACAATGCAATATGATCCAGTGGTGTCTGTCCGTGACGTTGTTTAGACTGCAGAAACGATTCAAAAGGCAGATTCCTTTAGCAGTAATTCACCTGTGTTGTGTGGGGAAACGGCAAGGATAGAAAAGTAGAAAAAGGTTTAAACAACGTGATGACACAGGTGTGAGCGTCAGCATTAGTACTATTTTCAGACCAAAATAAAAGCAACCAAAAAAAATTAAAAAGCATTTTATCGCCTGGATTAAAAGCAGAGACGCAGAAAACATGCGGATGAATTCCTTTTTACAAAGTTCAGTCCTGCACGGGTTAAAACTGAGACCTGAACCTGGTCCATGTCCTTGTCTTTAGCACCAGACCCAACTGATCCTACCAAATGTGACCCCTGAACCTGACCCAAACGTATCAGCTTTTTTAACCTCCTAATGAATGTTAGTTAAGGATGCAGTTAATTGTCCTCTGAAAGACAAGGAGATACATTTCTTAAGCGTCCCATATTGTACAAAGTGATATTTCCATGCTTTTTTAAATTATAAAGCAGGTGAAGGTGCTATATAAATACTGTGAAGAATCAAAAAAGCTCAATCCACAGAGAAAAAGACACAGTCCGTACTCCGATACTGTGCCTTTAAATGAGCTGTCAGGACTTCCTGTACAGTTGTGATGTCACAACTATACTATATATAGGTAGAAAGTGCCGCTATGGTGCCGTTACAGTCATTCCCCGGCTGCAATGACAGTGCAGAGACTCGGAAAACGTATATTTGGAAGACCCGAAACGCTGACCAATCAGAGCAGACCTTGCTTTTTCGGAGGGGGTCTTAAAGTGACGGGCGCTAAAACGGAGCGTTTCAGACGGAGGGTGAATCAAGTATATTCAGACAGACATTATGAGAAAAAGAATGTTTCTTGAAGATTAAAGCATGGAAACATGTTACAAGTATTAACCAAAAAAAAAACAGAATGATGTGGGACCTTTTAGAAAAAAACTAACTAAACTAGTCCACAAAGCTTGACAAAACAAAACGGCCTGTACCCAGACCAGTCCCGACAAAGTATCAGGTTTTGGGTGAAGTTGGGGTTTGGTTCACTTCCTTCCAGCTCTCTCTCTGCAGTGACACCAGTCTTTCTCCATCCACTATTTCACCCACATTAGGCTATTTCACCTCTCTTTGCCTTTTCTGCACACAATGCCTGATAAATTAAACTAATTGTTTATTAATGAAATAGGTCTGCTCGATTATGGAAAGAAACCATAATCACAATTATTCCTCGTTGACTTTTGGAAAGATGTTGCATTTATTGAAGTTAAAAAAACAGTGAAACAAATCTACAGTGAAAACACCTCGAACTGTGAAGTTTCCCTTCATACTTTCCCATTCAGAACATGAGACAAACTAAGAGTTAACTTGCAAAACGTAATGTGCAAAATAACTGTTTTTCTTGATTACTGTGTTTTTGTGATCAAAAGGAGCCAAAATTGTAATCGCAATTAAAATTTTGATTCATTCAGGGGTTTTCCTGGCTCTGATTGGGCCTTTGGGGGGCGGGGGCGACTACGCACGACGGTAAGCATGATTGGTTTGCGTAATAAAGGCAACGAGTCTTTGTTACCTTATTTGACAGAAATCTATGCATTTTCCTGTTATTTCTGACAATTTGAAAAACTGTGTATTATGCTTGAGAAAATAAAACCCCAGTTAACAAAACTGGTTTAACAAATAATATAAATCACCGGGAGAGTCCGGTATACAGCCCAATTTTGGAGTTAAAACTGAGATAAGCTCTGATACATTAAAGTTTATGTTCTGCTTGTTAAGCGGTTGTTTGGTAAATTGCTCTTAAACACATTAAGAGAGGATTTGAATTGCTATTCTCGATTCTTATCATTTTGGTGCTGGTGATTTTCCTTTTGGGGTTGGCTTAAACCTGTTTGTGGGGGAGGGCAATAATTCCTCTCTGCAGGAAAAACCCTGTAATTGCACACCCCTATAATGGAAGTTAATTTCTGTTTTGTACAGGCAAAAACGCATTTAAGCAAACGGATCTCTAATTGTACTTCACCTGTCCAGTGTATTGTACTCAACACGTCACTGTACCATCCTTATTTTAAGTTTCAATAGAAAGACCACTTTAGATAGAAGTCAGAGAATATATAGTGTTTTGAACCTAATATAACCTAGCATGTATGATGGACCTGCTGCCAAAGAGTCCGAGGGCTTTATCTGTCTTCCTGCAGGGGCAGAGATGTCAAACATTATCTGGATTTTTGATAAAAAGACTTATGTAGCCGTTGATCAACAAAAGCCAGAAGGCATTCTGTGTAGGACTCTGTGTGTGCCTTTCAACACGGGACACAAAGGTCTTCAGATTAACAGCCTTACTAATATTCTGTAGAGGTTTCACTTTGAAGTTTAATTTGGGGGGAAGTAGGTGTCGTGATTTTTTCAAAAGGTGGGCATCTCAATTTGGAACGAAACTCTTAAACAGAGGCTTTGGAAAGTAACTCTTCTTTCATTTTCTACAATAAAGTGTGAAGGGGGGGGCGGTAGTAAATTAGCCTTAATATCAGGCCTGTATGACAGTGTTTTCATCTGCTAATTTCTCAAGCGTCATAATGAGACGGTACCGAGCGATGGAGCGATTTGAATTTAAATGATATAATACTTGAGAAAGCCCTAATTCACCCATACATATTTAATCTGACATATTATCTTGCTGCTGCGATGCCCTGATATGATGTGACAGCTTGGCCGCTGCGCCGGCAGGAAGGAGGGAGGCGCGGCGCCGCGGTTTTGAGAGTGCGTCGTTAAGAAGAAAGGTGGTGGAGAATTCACTCTCTGCAATCAGAGCCACTTTAGACGCCAAGTGGGTTTGTCAGAGATCTAGTGATGGAAAGAGTTTTATACAGTATGATGCTGATACAGTACAGCAGAGCAGAAAGGTAAAAAAAACATTCTTTCTGACTAAATTACAAAATTACGAACACTATCAGCCCCATTAATTTAGCTATTATTACCAGGTCTTACAGAATTCAAGAGCTATGTTCTCAAGGAGTACTATAATCTACTTTTTCTCCTTGTCTGCATCTTATTCGTTGATTTCCTACATTGCCCAGAATGTAGCATTTTTTTTTTAAGGTCTCGGAATCGACCGCATTTTTACTCGGTCTCGTCTCGGAAAAAGAGGACTCTTGATTTTATTTCAGGACTGGTCAAGACAACAACTGCAGGGATATCACTAAATTGCCTCTGCGTTGTTTAATTTTATGTGTTAACACCATTACTGTGATTGCGTGTAAAACTTCCTGCTTCAAATGCAACCAATAACTAATTTACAATTGTAAAAGCGTTACTGTTAACCCCCTTAACACGCACTCCCAAGAAAGTAAATCTCAGACAGAAGAAGCAGCTCTGGCTGTCTGGCTTTGGTCTGCTCTGGTCTTGGTCTTGACTTGTTCTCGATACACTTTAGTCTTGGTGATGCCTTGGTCTCGGTTTAGGTGCATGCTGTGTGGATTCCAGTGGATGTAGAAATTATTCTTCGTATCTTCTGTGATGGCTGTGTTAAAAGAACCCATTGCTCTTCAGATCAGGACCGACATGTATTATGACTGTGCAAATGTTTTAGTGGGAAAGCTGCACTCTTCCATGTTTCCTGAAGTTTTTACTTCTTGTCTCCTCTCTTGTGTTGGATGTCCCTTCAGTGGCCTTCTGAGGAAAACCATTCTTCCAAGCAATGCATTCTCATGAACGGATTTTAAGCAAACCTAAGACATAGCACGAAACTGTGAGACTGCCGGCTGGTCATGTGACGTCGGCTGGCTACGAGCTTCATGCTGCGGAGCGGCATTTGCTAGTTGTTTAAGCCGCTACAGATCTCCGTCACAACAGCGGCAGTTTGTAGACTAGGTAAGTTTAGGAAAAAGATCGTGGTTCCTGGGTGAAAGTCTTTTGTTTTCCCCGGTAAGCGAACTCCACTCCTTGGCTTGAAAGTCCTGTGCTTTAACACTCACCCTTCCACCCCGATCTCCTCCCTACGTAGCCAGCCGCGCTCTCATACTGCAGCACTCAGTGTGGTGCATACAGCAAAACAAAGTGGAATGCTTATAAATTACAGTGCTTTAATTTCCGTAGCTTTTTGAACGAATGTTTCTTGAGAACAGGCTGTTCCAAAACGTAGTCCCTTATCTTGGTCCAAAGTGCTTGTTTGTCAGGTTGAAGCCATAGATTTACATAATTTCCATCAAACCACCCAGGGAGCCCTCATGCCCTGTAGCATCAGTCTGAATCAGTGACCTGATGGCGATCAAACCCTCAAGAACAGCGGTAGCCTGTGTGGAGGTTTTAGCATAGTGGCCAAAGTTGGAGCTGCTGATTAATGATGCAAATATTACTCTTTGTATTATTAGAATTCAAAGCTAAACTCTTTCAGTGTCTGCAAGAAAATGTTTTGTAACTTTTTAACAAACTTTTATCAAGAGTCTTTTAACTTTTTCTTTTGTGTGCTGGTTTAATGGGCTGCCTGTGAGGGACAAAACCTGTCTAAATAACATTGTTAAGGTCTGCTGGAGTCCAGCAGAGACACCTCTGCTCTCTGTGGAAGAAAACCAAAAAACTAACTCAACCTGACCATGCACTTTCAAGTGAATTTCTAGAAATGCCGTCAGGCTGCATGGAAAAATAATCACGATGCAAATTCCTTTATCCCTTCATCCATCAGGCTACTAAACACAACCCGTTGATCTGTGGACTTGTCGTCACTGGCATGTTGATGTTTTGATTATTTATTTAATCTACATGGATGGGATAGACTGTAAAAATGAATTGCCCCGTGGGGATAAATAAAGTAAACTGAATCTCACCTGAGTAACCCAACTTAGAGACTGTGTGCACACCGCGGGAGACCTGTCTCTTGAAGTAAAACCAGTTTAAAGTTTGTCGAACAGCTTTAATCACCCACTGAACTGGCAGGTGCTGCTGCCCCATAACACACTGAAACAATCACTCAGCCTGCGCTGTGCTCACCTCGGATGTCATCTCTCCCGTGTAGGCCGACTACATTTCTGTGCCAGGGGATAATTGCAGCTATAGGAGGGTAAGAAATAAGAGATTTGCTCAATTAACCAATACAGCACAGCTGAGGACAGCACCTGTGCATACTGGAGTCCCTGGTTTTTTGTGCAGATAACATGGACGATTACCCTGTGAAGTGTGCAGCGACCAAGCTCGGTCTGTTGCCTCCCCTACCTGGTGCAATGCAGGGGGTACGGCATGCAACCACATTGTGTTTAATTGCTCTCCGGGTGTTAATATGCACTTGTGTTTTGGAGTGTTTCATTTTCGCCCCACCTGGTGTAATAAGCAGATTGCCAGTTTTTAACAGTTGGATAAAATCTCAGACGTTGTGGAAACCTGCAACTCGCTGGAGCAGGAAGAGAGATCCTGCTGTTCTTCTATATGAGCCCAAATGAAACAACCTGTTTACATTCAGCGGGCGTGTTAACCAGCAGGCTGCTACTATAAAGTAAGTAAGCTAGCAAGACTAAAAGTTTTCTTTAAGGACATACACTGAAATACTTTTGCTATTTTGTCGACAAAAAACACCAAATGTCTATTAGTATTAACACAGATGGGCAGTTATACTTTTATTAAAATGTATCTCACATCACATAAAAAGTTGTTGCTGGCTTCAATGAAGCCCTGTTAATGACACGTGTACCAATAATATATCGGTACATGTCAAATATCATCATTAGAGGCTTTAAAGTCCACTTTCTTCTTCAGCTGCTGCCAAATGCCGCTTTTACTCTGAAGCCAATAATTAGCTTTCCTGTCATTCCACCCCCTATATGCTCTACATTACATGGGATCAGATCAAATGGTAAAACACACTAATCTTCATGTCGGAGAAGTAAAATAAGCGGTGTGCACCACCGTGTGTACCGGTGCTCATGGTTCCCCAACGCAAATAAACCAGACGATCTCTGCCGGCAAGATTGCCTCAATAAGGAGATAAAAAAAAAAAGTTGGTTAGCAGATGTCAGTTGTTGTGTTTATCTCGGCGTTTTTCCTTCGCTCATGCATGGATCTTCTATCAAAGAGGACTTATCCGAATAAAGTGCTTAAAAGCTTTTCAGACGCCTGGTGATCTGAACAATTTTTGGCTTGATCTGCAGACTAAACAAACCATAATGATGCAAGCTTGTGTAAAGATGTACACAGCAGTCAAGCAACAAACGCCTGCGCTTGATGTTTTTATTAATGTTTTCTCGTCTTCTTTTCATCAGCTTTTGTTCATATCTTCTACTGTGTTGGATGTAAACACGGGTAACTCTGTGTTTGCTCCTGCAGATCTGCAAAGCAAAAGGACAGTCCTAAATTAATGCACAAAAAAAAAGAGCAAAGAAACATGTCATCTGCTGCTTCTGTCCTGGAGTTGAAAACTTAAATTTCCCCCGGGACGGTAAAGAGGATTGCAGTGTGTTCTGCGGAAGACGTAATCAAAAATATTCAAACATTCCTCCAATCAGTTGGGGAATGACAACAATCCTTGCCGAAAAGGTGTATTTTCTAGGACGATATAATAAGCCTACCGTCACTCCTGCTGCCGCAAAAGTAAAAGCGACAACGGCATTAAGTTTTTAACGCTCTGTATTTTGTAACAAGGTTGGTGTGTTGAAAGAAAGTTGGCAGACATCCTCTCAAGACCTGCCGGTCTCATTTCAATGCAGAGATAGGAGCGCCGAGTCGGGGGCGCTCCTCTGAAGTCCCAACTTCTGGCTCACATGACGGGAGCGAGACGTGGCGAGATCTGCTCGCTAAAGCCAATCAAAAGACCTGAATTCTATTTGTTTTGTTTCAAGGGAAGACAACAAAGGGGGCCTCAAGGTCTTCTTCAAGATGGCTCTGAAGCCTGAGAGGAGAGAAAAAGAAAAAAAGAAAAGAAAAGGGAAAGGGGGGGTGAGAAGGAGAAAGAGGGAGGACCGGGGCTTTCAAGTGCCCGTCCTTGGTGGGACCTTTGCCGCGGTGCCAGGTACAGAGCTTTTTAAGAAGGGGACGGGTGAGGAGAAAGGGGCTGTTTTTTCATGTTAGTGCGTGGTTGGGAGTTATTAATATTCTCAAAGACAGAATTTTCTCCCCCGGATTGAAATAATGGATCATACTTAAAAGGGGAAGAACTCATTTCAGGTTTTAATACGGTAAGCCTGTTGGAACCAATTATTGGAGGTGCTTTGCCATTGTCATCTTGCATTTCTCCTTGAGGAGATTAACTGGCAATGCTGAAAAGGCCTCGCAGTATCCAGGATTTCGCTCATTCTGAGAATCTGCCTGAAATGGAATATTTTTCTTGATTTGTGTGTGTGTGTGTGTGTGTGTGTGTGTGTCAAGTTCCAACGTGTTTCACGTACTTTGGCTTCATGTTCTACCTAATTATTGCAATTTGATCCTAAAGCAGGAGTGGCCTAATCCTCTGCTGTACTGCAGAAATCCTGTTTCAGAAACTTTGGTAATACATTTGGCCTGTTTTAATAGAGACTGGGAAAGTAGCACTGTGACGGCAGAAGGACAGCCTCCCCGGGAAGCTCCTATGTTTCCTCGTATGCAAATTCATGCGAGGAAACCGTGGAGGCAACTCGCAGAAAGTCGGAAGAAGTTGTGGAAGGAAGAAAGCAGAAATCCCTCGTTTTCTCATGTTTTCTTCTCCGTTTCCCGACTGTCCCCTGAATGCTTAAGGCTCGGCGTATAAGTGTGTGTATGAGTGTACGCATGTGTGTGTGTGTGTGCAACTTTTGCACACACATCTTTTGCCAGCTTGCCCAAAGTGGTATAATTCAAGCTGTGTGCTTGCTCCCACAAGCAGCAAGTCAAAATAACACACTGGTCTGCACATGTGGAGGTGTGCAGCTTTAATTCAGATGTGGAGTATGACTTATTACATTTTGAAAAGGACGTTAATCTGTATGTGCCTGATTGGCTTTTCTTCGTGCCTTGTCTGAGACAGAATTGACAAACTTTTGTTTCAAACAGTTTTTATTAAAAGCATTTGTGCATAAGTCTTGACATTTATATGCAATATGGAACTGCTTCAATTTTTACAAATACGTTACAGAGTAAAGCAGGCAAAAGAAGAGACTATAACTCTAACTACCAGTTAACCCACCCATCCAGCACTACTTGTGATTTTTGTGTTTGTGTTGAGTTTGTATGGTGATTGAGGTACAATGTTTGAAAATGGTTCCAGGTAATTATTTAAGATGCTTTTTTACCAGATTTATTTTTGTCGTCTGTTAGTCTGTAAGAGACAAAGCGTTGTTGAGTAGCTATCAGTTTATGAGCTACTGTACACAACTGGTATTGATAAAAGTATTGTTTAGTTTTAAGTCACGGGCTTGGTATCGGTATTGACATTTTTTTAACGATACCCAGGCCTATTCCAGCTGCGATAATTTCTTGAGTGACAAATCTCTTCCTCGTGTTCTTCAGGCCACTCAGGAGAGATCGCTTTTGGCTCAAAACTTAAAAACCCAAACGTAGCCGTGTAAATGTAGCCTCAGAAGCACAGGCCGGCGTGCCTCTGCCTCCGACTGTCTTCTTTATCGGACTAAATCACCGAAAAACGGAATCTGGACTCTTTCTATCACAATGTAATGTCAAACGTGCTACCTAAACCTTGCTCCAGCACATGCTCCTTTTTGTTATTTTCAGATTCCTTTCCTCCTCCCCCCCTCTCTCCCCCACGAGTGCCAGGAGTGAGCATCGTTCTCGGATCATTACTCCTCAAAGAAATTTAAGCGCGGGATGCCATTTAATTTTTTTTCTCCCTCCCCAAATGCAGTCCGTCATTAGAAATCCTAGCTGTCACGGTGATGCCATTTTTGGTGTGGAGTGTTTGTTGCCTCATTTCTTTTAATTTTATCTCCATTAGCTTAATTCTTTTTTAATATTTCCATCTAACGAACTTTACAGTCCATTTTGTCTCAGTGTCTTGCTAAGCGAGTTTTATGAAGCAGGCAGTTGGCTTTTCCATTTGAGAGTGGGTGAGGAGGGGGAGGGAGGCGGGGGTAATCGAGGAGCACCCCCCCCTCCCCCTCCCCGTGCTTTTGTCAGCTTATTTTTGGCACCTTAGCTAGCAGTTCTGCTTCTTCGCCTTGATTATACAAGCAAACAACTGCATGAAGTTCATTAACAATAAAGCACAGGCTAATTAAGCCGAGCCCCTTAGACAAACCAGCGCTGTCATCCCGCATGTGTTCGGAGCTGATTGAGCTGTTAAAGATTTACCTTCACTCGTCTTTTACCTCCTCTGCTCCCTCGCAAAAGGGCCTTCGCTTATTTGTCTCCGAGGGCGGTTAACATCACCGAGAGTCAGCTGCTGCCGTTTGGTCCATAAACACTTTTACTTCAAGGTAGAGTAGTCTTACAAGGCCAAAGTGCTGTTTACTTCCTGCTTTCATTATGCTGCAGACTCCATCGAAGCTCCCCACGGGATTCTGTCTGTCAGTCTATCCATCTATCTACATATTTATCTATCTGTCTATCCCCCTCACAACGCTGTTGAACCTGTTACACTACAGGCCATAAATGACGTGAATCAGTCCCGCGTCAGCCCAGAGGTTGTGAGATACACTATTAGAGAAACGGCCCTACGGCCCTTTTGTTAATGCAATTTGCTTAATTGCTCTGTATCAGTATACAGATGAGACATGTCCACTTGCCGAGGTCCGCAGAGAGCGCTCTGGCCGTATTTATTTTTAATACTTATATCCTCTTATGGGGGCGGATCCCTTTTTATAGCTTGAAGTTCAACCATGGCGCTCTGCAGTGGGTAAGGCGGATGTTCTGGAGGGGCAACAATTTGATCCAAATGCAGGGTTTAGGTTTCTGCAAAAGAAGTTGAATTGCAAGGCTAATTTAAACATTTATTTGCATGAAAATAAATTTGTGACAATATGTGCAAAGAACATGGACTATATCTCGCTATAACATCTGTATCATTGATGGTGCTTATTCTAGACTCAGACAGATGATGGCAGGAATTTTTGTGCAAATATCCTGGCAAAGATCAACCTTGATCGATAGCTGCAACAGATTTCATGGATTCAGGATTTAAATAAATATATAGTTTCAGCCTAAAAACATTTTCTCCTTCAACACTACATTGTTTCACATGCACTACTGTAATTTCAAAGCTAGGGCTAGCAAAAGATACTTTTTTCAATACCAATTTTATATAACAAAAATAAATTGCGACATACACATTACGCTGAAATCTTTTTATCTATGTTTCAGCTCTGACTACGTGAGCCGTCTCTGTGTAACGTAGCGTTCTTCCTGCGTGTCTCTACGACGTTTAACGTTAGACAGCCAATCACAGACATTAATAGATCTTGGTAGTAGGGGTGGGAGATATTGACAAAAATGAATATCTCGATATTTTTTTCAATATCTCGATATGGATATTCAGACGATATTTTTGAAATTCTTCTAGAAGTTAAAAGAAGCCCTGTTTGGAGGCTATTTTGGTGGTTCTCTTGGGAAAATGTACAAGCAAGATGAAATCATAACAATAAACAAAGGGCTCTGTTCTGTAACATATTGCACACAACCATGTCCTTATTGGAAGCAGTCCTGGAGCTGGGACAGGGCCGGGTCAGACCAGGTTCTGATAGTCCTTCTACTGGGCTGTATAGTCCTTCTGACCAAGATTTATGCTGGGATCAGGAGTTGGATGTGACCTGACTGGCCCAGGTGAGGGAGAGGGGCAGGTCTGTATCTTTCTTGATGTTAGAGTAACATGGTCTAGTGTGTTCTTCCCTCTAGTAACACAATCTACATGCTGGGAGAAAGCTGGAGGGGAACAGACTTTAAGGACGCCTTGTAAAAGTCCACTGAATGCTGTATCCAGGTGATCGCGCTGCAGTTTGTTCACTATGGTTAGCAGTGAACCAAACTTTTGCTAACCTTAGCATCGAGGGCTATGTAGACGGCAGTGTGCTGTTTTCATAGTAAATAAAATGGTCAGTATATTACCGACAGGGCTCCAGGTCAGGTGAGCCGTGCTGGGCAACGATCCTACAGGTTGTACTCCATTAATTGTGCACAACAATGCAGTCCTCCGCCTCTGGTCGTGCTGGAGTTATTTTCTCATTCTGCCGGTAGATAGCTAGCTCGGCGTGCTAGCGCCGACAACAACCTGGAGGGCTCGGTCAGGCTATTTCCTCCGGGATGTTATGAGCCGCCTGGAAGGCTCTGGTAACGGCTGTGTAGTATCGTGGTCCTGTATTGATTAGTTCAGTGTGTTGTATCGTGGTCCTGTATTGATTAGTTCAGTGTGTAGTATCGTGGTCCTGTATTGATTAGTTCAGTGTGTAGTATCGTGGTCCTGTATTGATTAGTTCAGTGTGTAGTATCGTGGTCCTGTATTGATTAGTTCAGTGTGTAGTATCGTGGTCCTGTATTGATTAGTTCAGTGTGTTGTATCGTGGTCCTGTATTGATTAGTTCAGTGTGTAGTATCGTGGTCCTGTATTGATTAGTTCAGTGTGTAGTATCGTGGTCCTGTATTGATTAGTTCAGTGTGTTGTATCGTAGTCCTGTATTGATTAGTTCAGTGTGGCTGTACGTACTTGTATAAATATATACCGACAGGAGAGCCGCTGCACAATCGCGCACCGCCATCTTTGTTGACATGAGTGAACGTCATAATGCACAGGTAAGAACTAGTAGCAGCTTACACTCGTGCGGGACGATCGTGATTTTGTACAAAATGTACAGTCAAACAAACCCCTACAGTATTAAAATCACTACATATAATTGTTTAGAAGGTTATAGTGTGCGTTATTTGTTTTCTCTTTAACTTCCTAAAGCTCTTTTTATGTTTGGGGGGTCGGATTGTAC
This sequence comes from Perca flavescens, assembly GCF_004354835.1. NCBI lineage: Eukaryota > Metazoa > Chordata > Actinopteri > Perciformes > Percidae > Perca > Perca flavescens. Next base: position 17,717,734 of record NC_041354.1, read on the forward strand.
AAATTATGAAATATTCGATATCCCAATTTTGCATATCGTCCAGACAACAATTTGGATATTATCGTCTAAAAGATATGACGGCCCACCTCTACTTGGTAGCAGTTAGTTTTTTAAGCAATCATGTACATCTCAACAACAAAACTGTTGTAAAATGAGACTTTGTTAAAGCCAGAAGCTCCAAAGTTTAAACCTACATGTAATACATTTAAAATCACAAGAAATCACATGTTTATTATTCACGGCCCCCGTGTGTTCTTTAACCCCCCCAGATGTAATGCAAGTAGACACAGTTACTGTTTTCTGTCAGATCTCGACATTTCCGACCGCATTTGAAGGCAGCTTCATTTCACGGAGAAAGAGAAAGATAACTATTCTAAATATTGGGCGGGACATATCCCCTGCATCTCCCTCCCCGAAATCTACTCCTATGTGTGTATATACACACTGCAATTTACTAGGGACCTGTAACTGTTGCTTACACCATACAGTGTCAATCTCCCTTCATGCAGACGCGTTAACAGTGAGCACCATAAATGTGTAGATTTACCGTAAGAAGCCAAAGTCCTGGTCCAATAGCATGTCTGCTGGTAGACACTTTCCCTTGAGCACTTTTTTTTTTTCTTTCAAAAGCTGCTCCAGAAAAGAGAAAGTTGTCTGTGATCAAAAGCCGTGAAAGGAACCTGAACAAAGACACAGTGTGCCAGTTTTAAAGGACGGCCGCGACATACGAGCCGTCAAAGCGGCGATATGAATCTGTGCCGTAATTCAGAGAAAAAGAGATTAGAAGAAGATAATGGTCTCATATCTCAAAAGTTAACAGTGAGGCCCGCGTGAACTGTGAATAATCTTATAATTACTGATCTAATGCCATTAGGCCTGACAGAAATAGAGAAAGCAACGCTTGGATGGGGCGTAGTTAATCAACTGTGCGCTCCTCGTTGGATCATCAGTACCCCCGCGCACGCTAAGGCCACGACTGATGATAGGTATGAGTTTAAATGACAGCTTAAAGGAACATTACGCCGCACTCATATTTGGTTAACTTCCCCTTCCAAATGGTTCCAAACGTGACTTTTTTTTAATGTGCCTTACAGCCTTCTATCGCCCCCTCGATTTGTGAGGGCATTTTCTTCCTTTTTTTTTTGTGCCGCAGGCTATTCTGCAGGGGGAAATCCAGACCGAGTGGAGTTCCCTCACCTTGTGTGCTCGTTTGATCCTCCAACATAGAGGCAGACTGCTGATCTCACCGTGTTAAGCCTCTGTTCCAGGTTGTACTTGCAATGTGAGCATGATATAAAAAAAAAACAGCCCTGGAGGCTCCCTGTCTCTGATTCATGTTGTTTTGTCTTTTATTCCGCTGCGTGTGGGAGAGAACGCCCGTGACACAGTGCACACCCAGAGTTTGACAGTTTAAAGAAAAGATCCACCCTCAGATTGTCATCCACTGTTTGATCTCATCAGCCTGTGATGTTCAATTTGATGGCAAAGTGTTTTTGGTTGAGACAATCTGTCCTCGGTGATTGTTATCAAGTAAAATGCTCATATGTTCTAAATTTGACCATCAGTGGGAAGAATAATAACTATTTCAATAGAGCTACAAAATCTAAAATAGCTGCGTTGATAAGTGTCAAAATGTCAGATCTTTCCTTCTTTGCTCACTAACAAACTTGCGAATGTTGCCGAAGCGCTTCTAAGTTCACCGCCAATCAGCACTTTGAATAAAAGGTTTAACTCGAGTTGAGTGACCATGATCATTTGAGTCCGATGGCTGAATCGACCAGGGAACCGAGTCACGCTGGGTCCAAATTATACTAGGCCTGGACCGAATACCATTTTTCGAGCTTCGAAGTTTCGGTGGCGGCAGCGGGGGAAAGCAACATTTCCCATCGCACTTGAAGGCCACTTAATTTCAAGGAAAAAGAGAGAGTGAGAGATGAAGCAGTCACCTGTTGTTACACACAATCCTTCATAGTGTTTAAAATGTTTTTGTGACAGCGGTAGCAAGTGATGTTTCCTGTTTACTGCAACGTTATGGGGCTCGCACGCCGCGATGCCTAGACTGACGAGTCCCATAGCCGGTCACATGATTGTTCACCGCGCTGCATAAATTAGCCAGCAGCAAGCAGCTTAACCCTGGTGCGGTGTTCGGGTCTGTGGGACCCATTTTCAATGTTTGCTAAAAGAAAAATTATGCTGTTTATTATTCCTTTTGACTCAAACTCATTGGCCTTGGCTCATTTTCTGTGAAGAACATACAAAATTACTTATTTTCATTGACTGCACACGGTACACTCCCCCCCTACACATAACTATCACATATGAGGAGTTCGGTTCTACTGGACCCGAGTGTATTTAAATATGAAACTATGTTGTCTTTCTGCACTGCTATTCCCACACAAAGTTACAACATTGTTACATTTCAAGCACTTTCACCTGTTCTGATTAAGTTATAAGAAATAAGCACCAATAATGATCCAAAATCTTGTTTCTTGTTTTTTTTTTTACTTTTTTTATAATTGAATTTCCTTGTTTTCTCACAAAAAATGAAAATGATCATAAATGTAATCTAACAGGGGTAAATGGCAAATATGAACCATAAATGATGCATATATCATTGGTAATTGAGCTAAAGTAACACACGTTTAAAAAACAACAAATACCTGCCCATCGATCGAATATTCGGATCCAGCCCCAAATCATACTAATAATTGGGTCTAGGTATGGTGCAGTTCTGTTTCTGCAAGACTCAGGTCTTTGTGTCAGTATGTCGGATACCTAAGTGAGGTAATATTGCTCTGATGCTGTGGCGTTGTCATATTCCGAGGCAGAGAGCTCATAGATTTTTCAGGCTGCTGGTTAATTGGATTGGGTCCGTCAGCTGCTTTTTGTTGTTGTTGCCTTTTGTCTGCTGTGTTCAGCCTCCGCTACATTCAGGAAGTGTCTTTTTCAAGAGCAGATACAATAAAAAGGGGAGTTCACACACAGCTTGAGTTTGTTGATGAAAACCATGTGTAGCAATATATAATAATATTGAAGAGGTGACGCATCGTGATGCACACAAGAGGTATGTGTGACATGCAACAAAGTCCCTGGCTGGAATAGAAGCAGGGACGTTATTGTAGTTATGTGGCTGTCAAGCTGTAATCTTTGAGCTACCGGATAGGGCTGCACAATTAATTTTATCGAAAAGCAAAATATGTGTTAAACCATTGAGAAAGTATTGTGGTGCTGCAGAGACGGGCCAACCTACACATCCTGTCCTACAGACTAAAGAAAACCTCTTTGTTTGGTACAGATCCTCGCCAAAATCACACCCTTATCACTTTATTATTGTAAATATTATTTTTGGGTGAAAATGACAACGATGACAATGATCATTCCCTCCGATATTGTGAATCATATCGCAATTGTAATATCAGTCAACATAATCACAATTAGATATTTTCCTCATATCGTGAAGCCCTACTACCGGAGCATTCCTAAAGTTGTCTTTAGTATATGAAAAACTGTATGACGGCAGAGCCAGACTTTGACAGTTTTCGAAGTAAAAACAATAAAATGAATAACACTCGCCGATTTGCATAAACTGTTTGATCTCTTTAGTGTGTGATATTCATTTGATGGCAAAAGGTTTTCAGTGGAGCCCGTTATCTTTGTACGAGATTGTCACATTGTCTGTGCTTGAAGAAAAAAATTATATTAAATCATGGACCTGAAAATGCAAAACAAATAGCTGTTTTGATATTTGTGTCAAAGCGTTTTAGGCTGACTATTTTCTTTTCTACATGCCTAAAGCTTCCAAAAAACACCGTTTACCCAATTTGATCTTCATGTCAACAACAAAAGCGCTCAGTTTGATAGAAGTTGCACTCAATTTTGCGTAAACTGGATAATCGGTGGGCTTTTTTCCGTGGCTTCCTAAATACTGTTGCCTGCATTGTGACCTTGTGGGTTATTAATATGTTTACTGACTGGAAAATCATGTCTTTTTTTTGTTTTTTTGTTTTTTTTTCTTTCTTTCTGAAAAAGGCATACATTGGTCTCTGTCTCAAGGCAAGGCAGCTTTATTTGTATAGCACATTTCAGCAACATGGTTTAAACAACGATTAAAACATTGAAAACCGATAAAATACGAAAATAAAAGTTACAGCGCAGTATAAGAAATGAACAGTTATTTCAAGAAAGGCAACATAACATCAAAAAGATAGGTCTTCAGCCTTGATTTAAAAGAACTGAGAGTTGCTGCAGACCTGCAGTTTTCTGGGAGTTTGTTCCAGATATGTGGAGCATAAAAACTGAACGCTGCTTCTCCCTGTTTAGTTCTGACTCTGGGGACAACAAGTAGACCTGTCCCAGACCACCTGAGAGGTCTGGGTGGGTCATAGTGTAGTAGCAGATCAGAAATGTATTTTGGGCCTAAACCGTTTAGTGATTTATATATCGCCAGTAAAAGTATTTTGAAATCAATTCTTTGAGGCACTGGAAGCCAGTGTAGAGACTTCAGTACTGGAGTGATGTGATCCACTTTCCTGGTTTTAGTGAGGACTCGAGCAGCAGCGTTCTGAATCAGCTGCAGCTGTCTGATTGATTTTTTTAGGGAGACCTGTAAAGACACCGTTACAGTAGTCAAGTCTACTGAAGATAAAAGCATGGACAAGTTTTTCCAAATCCTGCTGAGACATAAGTCCTTTGACCCTTGATATATTCTTAAGGTGGTAATAGGCTGATGTTGTAATTGTCTTAATATGGCTGTTAAAATCCAGGTCTGAGTCCATGACTACACCAAGATTTCAGGCATTGTGTTTTTAACATTGTCGTTTGAAGCAGAGCGCTGACTTTTAATCGTTCCACTTTAGCTCCAAAAACAACCACCTCCGTTTTTTCTTCATTTAATTTAAGAAAGTTCTGCCACATCCAGTCGTTAATTCGTTCAGTGCACTTAGTCAGTTTTTGTATTGGACTATAGTCCCCTGGCGATACCGTTATGTAAATGTGTGTGTCGTCTGCATAACTATGGGAAATTGCAGACTTCCTATGATGTTAAAAGTGTAAGTTGTATTTCCTCTGAAGCTAACATGGTCATTTGCGCTTTGACTATATTTCTTCACCCCATGTTTTCTTAACGGCCGCACAACAAGTATTCATTTCACTTGTAAAAAGGATCCTACCTTTTGCATATCTCTGTGGCTTTCCTCTGACATCAGCAGCTCAGAAAAGCTCCAGGAATAAACAAATGTCAGAACTCTTTCACGCTAATGGTGCCTCCCCAGATGAGCGTCCAAAATATTCAATTTTCATTTACAGGCGGTTGCATTTTGGTAACCCCCGAGAGTAAGACTTTTGATTACACAAACCTGCCATCTCTGTTGGAAGTTGGTCTTTCAGGGAATAAACACGGAGCATAATTAGGGAAACATGCAGATATAGTAGATGAGCAGTGATGGCTAACTGGACTGGTCTCTGGGCAGGGAACGGCGATAATGAAGGCGTTCGGAGTTTGGACTGAAAGTAGACTGATGGGCCCCCGGCTCTCCCTGACCATTTGGGGAGCTTTCAATTGATTCTTTTTTTCAAGACCGGAAGCTTTGTTCTCCCTCACGTTGGACATACTCAGTGTGTGTTTCTTTGTGAAGTATTATGGAGGGACTGCACATTGTGTGCAATAGAGGAACAACACCTGCTTTTAATAAGAGGATAACTCCTCTGCAGCCAGACTTCTTTTTCCTGAAGTCATCATCAGCCAAGTTTAGAAAGCTTTTACACACTCTGCTACTAGATGTAACCAATGCGCACGGGGTGGACAAAATAACAGGAACACCTTTTACTGTGTAAAACGTGTCACTCAAAGGTCCAAATGGGATTTTTATTCCAGGTCTGAGGTCCGGAACGATTGGCGATAACAAAATACCATTTCATCACCTCACTTTGAACTTCAAGCAACATATTCAGGTTGACTTCTCTGTTTTCCCTGCTCAACCTTTTGCACCGATTTGGGTACCGTTACATGGACATTTGTTACCGGTACCATTTTTTTTTTAAATTATTATTTTTGTACCTACATGCAGCAAAAGGAGGTTTTTATCACTTTTTAAAGACGTTTTTTTCTCGACTTTTGTGCCGTTTTCTCTCAAAGTATTTATCTCTTTCTTTTTTACGCTTTTCAACAATTTCTTCGCCTTTTTTCGACATTTTCTAACCTTTTTCATCATTTCCACAAAAGAATGTTGTTGAAAATGTTGTCGCCTTTTTTGACATTTATTCAACATCACTAACAGTTTATAGGTCTATTTCAAAATAGAAAAAGTTCAACTTGGTAAGGTTTGTACTGATAACACGAGGTACGGGCCGGGTTCGGGCTTTGAGAAGCGCTGCTGTAGATGATCCAAACCTTTCTGACACAGTCTCAATTCAATTTTATTTCTAGTATCAAATCATAACGAGTAATCTCAAAACACTTTACATATAAAGACACTCTATAATTTACAAATACCCAACAATTCCAATCCAAGAGCAAGCATTTTTTGCCCCTTTTGCATGATTTCAGTGAGTTCTATGTATGTTTGAGAAAGCCCACACAGCGTGGTGCAGACCAGTGTGTGCTTTAATAGAAGTCCATCCAAATTGAAACAAGTTGCATGACTCTTTCCACTTTTTAATAGGTTTGTTTGAATAAAGCACACAATGATGCCTGGTGTACTGAAGAAAAGTTGTGTGATGTGTTTTAAATTCTGATGGACGGCAGACACAATGCTCTTGCCCCCCCATTTGAATTTCAGTCAGTCAGCCAATCGGATTATTTCTGTCTCTCCAGCAGCTCTGGTTTATAGAAATGTTTGTACAACTAAAACTTCAATCTGTGATGAAATGTGCCAGAAAAGACAGTGGGACCAAAGTCTGTATCCCCCCCCCCCCCCCATTTCACTTAAAAATCCTCTCCACTCATCTACATCTCTACATACATGAAGCGACTCTGAACTGTGACTTCCTCTCACCAAAATAACTGACAGCGCTCTGAAACGACACATACGATTTAAATCTGTAGTGTGTGTGTGTGTGTGTGTGTGTGTGTGTGTGTGTGTGTGTGTGTCAGTCACTGTATGCATATGAGTGGCTACGGTCACACACTCGCAAGTTTGCAGGCTAGATGGTGTCACTGAAGGGGTGTGTGTGTGTGTGTGTGTGTGTGTGTGTGTGTGTGTGTGTGTGTGTGTGTGTGTGTGTGTGTGTGTGTGTGTGTGTGTGTGTGTGTGTGTGTGTGTGTGTGTGTGTGTGTGTGTGGAGTAGTTGTGAAACACGACGTGACGGCAGCAAGCGATCCCACGAGAGCCTCCATGTCATGTCGAAAATACCATAACATGTGCATTACACTTAAGTAATTCTTCTTCCATCTGCTAAGTATGACAGCATTAGCATACCCATTTAATTAGCGCCGCGCTTAAAGCATTCCCCCCTTTTAATCACCTCATTGTATTTACTCAGCCACTGGTAGCAGAAGGCTCTCATTTAAAAAAAAAAAAAAAAAAACAAAAACACAAAAAAACAGTGTAGCCGCTTTGTAAAAAAAGAGTAATGGTCTTTCTCAATATTGATAGACATGACTGCTTGTTCAGCTCTCTCTCGACTTTAGAACCGGTAATCTGTAATGTGGTATTTTTTAAGAATACTTTTTTGGAGGTTTTCATCCATTTATTTTCTGTATTATGGGTATTTTTTCCATTTCTATGCATCTATAATGCTCAATTATCTTATGTTAACTTGCCAACTCTATCCATAATGCTGCAAAATAAAGGTGTCATCCTCTTTTTATCTTTATCAGAACAAAACCATGCCATCTGATTTCCCTCTCTTTCTCTGTTGTCGGGCCTCCTTTTCAAAAATCAAACCATCAAGCAGGGGAGGGCGGCAGGGCGGTGGGGGTGCGATTGAAAAATTGGGAGCCTCTTTGAATGGCTTGCATTTACATTAATGAACTTGATTTGAATGGAGGTTCATATCAAGCCTCATAGATTCCGCACTGTGATTTTATTAATTGCAACAGAGGCGTCATTGTTTGTCGTTTTGACGCCAATTCAATTAAAATCCCATTTAGAGGGTAATAGATTAGGCAGTGTAAACTTTATGCGACGCTATGAAAGGGTCTGCTACCAAACCAACTGCTGTGTGTTTTCATGCACGTGCATTCACAGGCAGTACATGTATATCACTTGTGTGTGCGTGTGTGTGCGTGTGTGTGTGTGTGTGTGTGTGTGTGTGTGTGTGTGTGTGTTTTTTAAGTGTAATCACTGCCAGCATCTGTGCTGCTCGGCTCACTTTGATTCATAATTGGTCGTCTTTTGAAGAAATTAGTGGCTTGTAATTCCATACTTTTTAGTTTTGAATATCCACAGTAAAGATACGTAGGACCCACTTATGAAATAATTAGATTTATATAGTAGCCTTTTGTTGTAGTGGTTTTATTTTGTGTCTGTCGACTTTGAATGAAGTGTGTTTTTGGGGACTTTGTTTGCAGGTGTGGCAGACTGCTAACAGAGCTGTAGCGGAGTCAAAGTAGCGGCCTTTTTAATGAATGAACTGTATTGGTAATCAAATAAAACGCTGATACAGATAATCTACAAAATTGCCAAATATCGGCTCCGATAGTCGGCCAGGGTCGATAATCGGTCGACCCCTAGTAATGATACTACTTGTCGTTAGTGTTACAGCCCAGGTATATCATGTACTCCCCCGTGTTTCACTATCGGCAGCCTTTTCCCCTCCAACAAATGTTCTCTGCCGTACTTCCAGCACACCCTGTCTGAGGCACCTGTGCAGGAACTCCTGCCAATACAAATTCACCGTGTTTTTCCTCCTCTGCTACAAGTCTGCTAATTCACCCGGAGGAGTCGAGCAAAGTGCACACAGTCATTCCGAGGGAGTGTTTTGCATTAAAAATCCTTTTGAGCCGATGTAAGTTTGAGAAGAAGAGGAGGAGGGGAAGAAGAAGAAAAAAAAAAATCTGTCGTTAATAATGCACAACGTGAGACGGCACAGAGCAATATACATTTTTAATTACTAAAGTGACTAATATCTAGGTTTGGCTTTGAGGATTTTGTTCCATAAAATATGCATTTGTATTTTGTTCCCCCGCAGCCGAGTTGGATACACACACCTGAGCAGAGCCGAGGGCTTTTAGCAGAGACGAGGAAGTTCACTAACACATGTTCAGGTACTACGTGCAAATAAGTGAATGTGAATTTTATGAAGAGGAAAAGTAAGCCATGCATACCTAAATAACTTGTCAGGTTGTTGGAACTAGTCCTAATAACAGCCACACTCCACATGTCATCACATATACTCCTCTTTCTGACATCTTAAAGCAGCAAATGGGGTTCATTTTGTCTCCTTTCAAGTTCATACATTTTCTTTTTTCTTTTTTTTGTCCTCTTGTTGCCCAGAATCACATTTTTTTGTATTACCAAAGCAACACAAGACAATAAACACATTTAATAATGTCATGACAAAAAAGAAAGAAAAGCGTAAGGAGGATATTTCTCTCTTTTGGATACGAGAATAAGAAACCAAAAACAACTTGCTTTTTTCACGTCTTTAACCTTTAATTAACCAAATAATCCCTCTGACATTTGGAAAATCTAATTTTCAAGCAACTTGGGGTGCAGAGAGCACCATCACGAAAATGTAAAAAGCTGCAGAAAAACAACGAATGGCAATGTGCAAAAAGCAGAATGGGATCAATGGGATTTTTTTTTTTTAAGTGAGACTTCTTATAGGTAGTCTGGTATGCTAAACTTTTAAAATCAACACTAGACTTGCGCAAACTGGATTTAAAACACAACAGACCAGAATGTAGCACACTGGTGCTTAAAAAGGCTCCAAAAAAACAAATTTTTGCTTCTTTCTTGGACTTTCTTGAGGTGATACAGAGTACTTGTACACAATAGGGTGGCGAGAAGGGACCAAAAAAAGAGAATTTTGCTGTGTGCAAAGTTGTGTTTTTGTACATTTTCCATTTTGTCTGTGCATTAATTGGAGAGCCTTCCCTTTTTAGATGGAGTGCATTATTTATGATGCAGCCTCATACGCGCAGTCAGAAGGCATCCACACACACACACTCTCTCTCTCTCTCTCTCTCTCTCTCACTCACTCACTCACTCACTCACTCACTCACTCACACACACACACACACACACACACACACACACACACACGCACTTCCCTACCAAGACAACCGAGGCTCTCTTGACACCAACCTTGTCTCCAGAGTGAGCTGACGCGCGCCGATCCAGCCTTACCTTAGCGTTCCCTCCATAAATTAAAGTTAAATGAACACGAGCAAAAAGTAGCTGTGGCCTTTAAGTGGAAAAGTAAGTCATTAATCAATCATGTGTCTCGTCACTCCGCCCACACCCCCTCGTTTTGAAAAACCAATGTCCAAGGGAGAGCCGGCTCCTAACAGTTTTTACATCCCACATCTTGTGTTTTTACAAAGCTCTGCGCCGAGCCCAGAAGGGAGAGTCAACCTACCTCATTTTGAGCGAGTTTTGATAACTTATTCCATTTCACACAGTCCTAATTTTGATGTCGTATGCCGTTTCAGTGCACTTAGCTTCTCCTTTCTTTCACACAAACTCCCTGCATTACCGCGAGCTACTCTCTTCACAGACAAACCAGACAAAGACGAGAACCTTCCTGGCTGAAACTGTTAAACAGTGTCTCGTCCAACAGCAGAACGCAGCAGCGACAGGGAGGCTTTTCCCCACACGGGTTGATGCGTCCCGGTGGGGGAAAAGTGTTTACCACGACTTTTTCAAAGTTCAAGCGACGCAATATGATGTCAATTAAAGGTGACAAAAACTTTAACACTTCCATATGCAGCGGCAGCGCTTCAAAACCACAGAATCTGACTTTCGGAGTGGAACTATTAAGCACGTGCCAAAAAAATGTGCCAAATGTCCATATGTTTCATAAGGTGCACTTTTTTTTTTCTTCACTTTTCTTAGTGAGATTTGTCCTCAACAACCCCCAGACTTTCTTCATCAGTTAGTTTGTCAGAAAAGATGAAGGAAAAAAAGGGTTTTACTCCTCTGCCTTTTCTCCAATAATTTGTTTTGTTTGGTTTTTAATTATTTTTTTTTTATTTGAAAGAGGCCTGTGTTTTCTTCTTCTTCTTCTCCTGGCCTCTGCTGTAGTTTTTTTGCTTTTGCTTGGCTCCTGTTGGCAGATTTTTGGTCGCGTGTAAAACCTCCCGTCTGTTTCATCATCTCCTCATCGCATCCACTCCAAGGAACGTTTGCAGAGTTTTCTTCCAAAAACTGAGACATCCACCACTGTCTTGTTTCCCTCCCCCACTTTTCTGTGATAAACCTCACAACTCCACTTCTGGTCATTTTGAATGTAGCAGCTTCAGTATAAAGAGAACATGCTGCTCTGCAGAGACCAGAAAAGGCCACAACTATCTGGCTCATTTAAACCTTTCAAAAGCAGCTTAAGGAAACCAAAATGTGTTGCCGTCAAGTTCAGCAATGCTGGGCAACATATCAATATAAACCGATATCTTGTTATGAGACAAGATATCCTCTTAAATGTTGGATATCGTAATATGACAAGTGTTGTCTTTTCCTGGTTTTAAAGCCTGCGTTACAGTAGAGTGATGAACAGACTGTTCTATTATTTGTCTTTACCCACCCTAACCCTATTCGCATGGGAATAGTATTACCTGTTGACCTCAGGTCATTTATAACAATTATGGAGGTTGTCTCTGATCTTGATCCTGTGCGGGGAAAAAAAAAAATCCCCTGCAAAGGACCTACCATATTTGGACGAACCCCGAGGATATTGGTCCCCGTGTAAATTGACATGTCTGTGATTTGGCGGGTCATTTTTTTCCAATTTTGTTTCCTGTGTGCCTTTTTATCCCTTTCGCAAAGACGGATATGGGATGGCGGGGGGCTGTGGACGCCCCTTTCATGGCCAACCTAGTCTGGACCGCTGCCCGACCAGAGACCTCCGTCCCCGAGTCGACGCGCTCCCCACGGCTTCGTCCCATGGCTGACGGTGATGCTGTGTGGGCGCCGCCGCGGCTATGTACGAGGGCTGACGGTGATGTTGTGTGACTATAGCCCTATTCCACGTGGAATAAGGCTATAGTCACACAGCATAGTCACTATATCCACATTACTGATGGTTATTTATCACATATCTCATTGTTAATATTTTTTGAAAGCACCGTTAGTCACTACACACACTACATATATACATATACACTACAATATCGAGGCATTTGGTAAAAAATATCGTGATATTTGATATTCTAGTAAGGTGATTTTTCTGAGGTCTAGACATGGAGATGCGAGGTTTCTACTCAACAGCAGAAATTTTGGAAAAGAAAGAGACCTAAATCCAGCAAACATTAAGACGCCGAATGGTAGATGAAGTGACAGCTTGCACTAAAACCTGAATAAATCAAGAACCATAATGAAAGACATAGTCCAGAAACGCTCTGTCACCTCACATTTACCTCATTCTGATTAAAATGTTACTGTGGCAGCGTCCAGGACTGGCCCCAAGCAGTTAGTAAAGTTAATATGTTGAGCCAGTGGCGCCGGCAGGATTCAAATTCATTGTATGCACAAAAGAAGAAGGTTTACTGTGCCAGAAATCAGCTGTTTTTATAATATTCAATGTGTATGAGAAGAGTGAGGGAGGGAGAGAGCGAGGGAGAAAGGACAGGTGTCAGCAAGCCTGTAGGGAGATATGAATAACCTGATTTCTCTGTGTGTAAACATCATATCCTAAATATGATCAACAACGAGATAAGCCTCATAACCGCAGTGTTCATGCTCATGTTAACACGCACAAATCAAACACCATGCTCCGTCCGTGGGTTCAGCGATAGGCTACTCACCGTCCAGCAACCAGTTTATCTACGGGCCGAGTCATAAACACGAACGTTGGGATTAATAGTGGATGGGTTGTTGGTGAAATAACGTATAATTACTGAGAAAATGAATACTGTGAACAGAGCAGAGAGCAGAACTGTCTGCAGTCGGCTGGTGCTTCTTTGCACATTTACACATTGTTATCATTAGATAGTCTCACAGAAAAAAATGTACGCACAGTGTGTACAGGATTACGGCAGCCGGCGCCACTGTGTTGAGCTAATAGCAAAGTTGCCTATTAACAACTCCAGCAGACGCAGAGCAACATTAGCTTTAATGTTCATCACCTCTGCCACACTTCATCATTTATAACATACAGGAGTTACAGGATTGCTTCGTACATGCATGTCCCCGAACACTACGATTCTGACCTTTGACCTCCTCACCGCTGGCTCCTCGTAATCTCGACATTTTGTGGAATTTTCGCTCCTTCCTCTGCTGCGCACATTAGATCTTTTTCTGGATTCATCAGCTGAACAAAAAAAAGTCAGTCTATATTGAGATGATTTGTGCTCGCTGATCTGGCGGTGCTTCGCAGGGCTCGTAAAACAGGAAATAGCTCGGAGAGGAACCAGAGAGGATGAATTAGGCATTTCCTCCGAGCCGCTGTTAACCCTCGCTGTGCTGCTCGCAGGGCTTTGTCAGGACACAAATGTTTGTGTTGAATAAGTTAACCCTTGTGTTGTCTTCCCCTGTTGAACACTGTTTGGTTCTGGTATTTTTGACGTTTTTTTTAAAAATCTTTTCCCATGTTTTTGTCACTTTTCCTGATGTTTTTGAAGATTTTCCAGAATTTTTTTTTCACTTTTTTCAAAAAAATGTCAGCTTTCCCGATATTTTTGTCATTGTTTTCTGCTTTTTTGACATTTTTTTTCCTACATTTTTCAACATTCTATTATCAATTTTTCTGTACATGCTATAAAATTGAAGGAAACACCCAAATTCAGTGAAAGTATTGAACTGATCATTTATTTAACTTGTGAAGAGCGTTGTATGGAACCATCCACGTTCTTTAGTTAAAAAATTTGGTTTTTCTGATATAGAAACTTGTTTAAAACGGGTCAGATTAGACCCGAGGACAACAGGATAAGTTAACTCTACAACAGGAGGCTAACCTTGTGGTTGCCATGGTTTTTTGCTGCCGATATGTAGCTGATTAGCAGTGGTCATTCACATGCTCTTCATAGCTTTCATTGTCTGTTTCTCTTGGTCTGTTTTGGTGACGTCTGTGGTGTTTTCATAGAACAGAGCCCAGACTTGTCATTCCAAATGGAACGTGTACAAAGTTCACCTTGCAGAAAATCAGATATCACGATATTCTTAACCAAATACATCAATATCGATATTGTAGGGTTGACAATTGGTGCTTTCACAAAATGAGATCTTACATAAATAATTATCAAACGGTTTCTAGTGAAAGTATATATACTGACTATGTCTTCATGTGTAGGGCTGAACGATTTTTAAAAATAATCAAATTGCGATTTTTTTCCCCAAATACTGCGATTGCGATTCGATATTCGATTATTTTTTTAAGCTCTTTGTCTTCTGTATTATTCAACAAAGACAAACAATAAATCATTGTATAGTATGAACAACACACAATTACACACTAGACAGTTAAATAAGTAAAAACACATACATACATATTATATATATATATATATATACACACATACATATATACATATACACACACATATATACACATACATATATACATATACACACACACATATACTGTGTATATATATATATATATATATATATATATATATATATATATATATATATATATATATATATATATATATATATATATATATATATATATATATATATATATATATATATATATATATATATATATATATATATATATATACACACACACATATACATACACACATTTTTTTACAGTGCACAGAGAGGAGCTGCCTCCAGCCCCTCCCCCTCGTGAAGTTGCGTGCCGTGTGCATGACACAGTCAACACTGCACTAGCTCAGAGAGGCTATCGTTACGTTAGCTGCTGCTGGTCTTGCCGTGGGATTAACTGTACTAATAAAACCGTTGAAACACCGCGGCCACGCTGCTGTGAAAGCTCCCCGAACCGTCATTTATCAGTCTGGTTGTTACCCCTCTCAGTGGCAGCTCCTCCACTCATATCTTTATAACGGAGCTAACCGCTAACCGGAGCTAACCGCTAATCAGAGCTAGCTCGTTGCCGACCGAGCCTTCAGTTCTGCGTGCCTGTATCCATTAACTGCATGTATGGACTCGTGCCCGAGCAAAACCCTTCATTTTATTAAACTGGCTGTAAAAGATTTAAACTTCAAGTCAGAATTGTTTGAATGACAGAGATCAGCTCAAGGTACAGTGTAGCGTTAGCGTGCTAAGTTGATGCATTCTCTGCGTAGTGCAGACTGATTTGCTCTTGCGAGTCATCAAATCGAGACCAAATCGCAGCCTTTGTGATTAGGAAATCGCGTTTTAACATATCGCGATATTATCGCAAATGCAATTAATCGTTCAGCCCTATACATGTGTGCACAAAAACAGTGTGATGTTGAAACAAATCTGCAATTCTAACAATGATATTCTAACAGATTTTCTGAGAAAATGGAGTCAGTATGTGCTTATTATCAATTTAGACAACGTGATTGTATATCACGATATCTCCATATATGATTTCATTAGATATGATTCCATTGAAAAACATCCATACTTTCAGCTCGATAAAATCCGGCTGTGAAGACTTGTTAGGAAAGAAGACGAGCGTCCATAGGATGCTAAACCTATTAGCTTGTTAGCTGTTACCTTCTAGATTGATAGGAGTGAAAACACATTTGAAATATGGTATTTTTATATGAACACCTTTATGTGGCCAGATTTTTAGGAGGACTATGTGCCACGATGTTAGTTGTGATTGGATTGTTGATCGTTGATATAATACCCCTGCAAAGTTATTTCCTTCCGTTTTGACATATTCTTAATACATCGTGTGGAAATGTTATGTTTTTGTGTCATGCTGCAGAATTGTACTTAGAAAAAGACAAACTGTGATGTCATTGACACTTAATGACTTCATCTCAAGAAACAAACTTAATCACATAACAATCACATAATAACTTTGTCGTGAGTATGATGCAACAAAAATCCTCTTTCACGGCCCCCCCCAGACCCTTTGACCTCAGAAAGCTCCTGAAAGCTGAGCGGTTACAGTACGGAGGGATTTAGATTTCATTGGCTGATATTTTCCATTGAAGTTAGCACCTTGACTGCTTTCTGCGCGTGCAGCAGAGCAACACAGGTAAACACCACTCGACAAATACCAGACTGTAATCTTTACGTATTTAATCGCTGCAAAAGCAACGCAACTCCCCCCTGCACCTCCACTCTGTTTTTCTCCCTCTCTCTCCGAGAGGAAGAGGAGGAGCAGGAGGTGGCGGCGGCGGTGGAGGAGGAGGTGTGGTCCCTCCTGGCAGCCGAGGCCGCCGAAGATCTGTGACAGATGGGGCCGAGTCACAAAACTCACAGCCTCGGGCGGAATTTATCCCCCAGAACTTTCCAGATTTACCTGATCAGAGAAGTGTGTGTGTGTGTGTGTGTGTGTGTGTGTGTGTGTGTGTGTGTGTGTGTGTGTTTTCCAAGAATGTGCAAGAGGAAGCCTGGCCGCCTGTCATGGCTGACACAGAGCCCATCTGCCTCAAACCTGTGGCACCCTCAAATGCACCAAGAATCTTACTTTGAAACACACACACACACACACACACACACACACACACACACACACACACACACACACACAGAGGCTATAAAGGATGGAGCTTATGTGTCCCATATGTGATGCCACATTGAATATCCGGTCGAACTTGTCTTTGCCTTTCTTCCCATTCCTCCTCCGTCTCCATTTTAGTGGATGACGCTGTGCTGCCGAGATTCTTGCTCCTTTCCATCCTCTTGAAAAACACGGCTATGGCCGCCGATTCCGCAATTGCAAAAGGTTTCTGATCCTGCAAAACAACTGCTTGGCTGTTGCGTATAGCTCCCTGAGTGGGACATTAATTTTAAAACGGAGGTTCTTTGGTTTCCAGCGATGTTTTGGAGTTTCTTGTTAGAAGACAAATGAGATTTCTATTCCAAATGATGGTGGTTCCTTGTTTAAGTTCTTCAAGGAACTGACTGCATCTCTGAAGTAGTTTTCAGCTTATCAAAGCCCATTTGGATACTCTTTTGTAGATATTTTTCTTTCAGCGTGTTGTGTTATTGTCTCTCTGTCTTGCGGGTTTTCAGGACGTTGTTGACCGTCTGCTGTAGTCGCCTTCATTCAAACAATGTGACGTGATAAATCCTCTCAGCCAACAGTTGGTTTGGCTGCGCTGTATACAGGTTGTTGTTCCTCTTCTTTAACGTTTGTGAGTAGCTGCTTGAGACGCGCTCGCTCAAGCAGCGATTTTTTACGCCTTTTTTGTTTGTTTTTGCTTTTTCTAACGTTTTAAATTGTAAAATTTTTCTTCTACACATTTTCAGCACTTATTTCTACGTCCCATATTTTATGATATAATACAAAAATTGAAAACTGGTCAGTTTGACCCGAAGTCAACACAAGGGTTAAGAAACTCATTTTACTGCACTGTGTGAACAGTTAACTTCATTTAATAGTGTATGTTGTGTATTTTGGAGAGCCACGCTCGCTGCTGTTTCCAACCGTCGCCACAGGTGTCACTAAACCAAACCAAAAGGGAAATCATAACCATAATTTGTTTGCAAAAATTAAAACATCACAGTGACAGACATAAAACAATAAAGCTAAGTGGATTTGTGCAGGGAAAGAAGAAAGCCAAAGGGTTTATTCTCCCACCCCCTCCCCCCACCCCTCCCCATATGAAAAAGAGATTAAACATCAGACAACAATACAGAACAAAGAACAACATAGAAGAAACAATCCAATCAGAGATATCATGACGTTACAGACCTTTTAAAAGTTTGCAGCACTGTTAAATTCTCCTACAAAGAGCTGAACTTAAACGTTGCATGATTAGATATAGTTCCATAAAACCATTCTGGAACAAACTATAACCTAAAAAAATAGCTAATGGAAAGATACTTGTACATTCAAGGCTGATTTCCTTTTTCCAGTGAGGGGGGGGCGCTATGACCAAAAGTCAATTTCTGCCTATAAATGTCCTCAAGCCTGGACTCTTGTCAATTGTGAGAAATTTTGGACAATGTACACTAAAGTTACAACAACTTCTTCGTTCATCGATAAATGCTCAAAATGGCCGCCACGCCACGGCCACACCGTTGGACGAAAAGTTTAGCTTTTAATAAATTTTTTGAAGTCGATCTGATGAAATCTCTAGGAGGAGTTCGTTAAAGTGTAGCACCTTGACTTTTAGGCCTACTTCCTGTTGCCACTAGGGGGCACTATGACTTTAAGTAAATATCGTCCTTTATTTGTCCTCAGGGTTGGACTCTTATGAATCCTAAAACGTTTCAGGCCAGTTGGACAACGTACACTCAAGTTACACCCACTTCTGTTTCAATGGCGAATTGCACAAAATGGCCACCCCGCCACGGCCACGCCCTATGACAAAAAGTTTTTCTTTTAATAACTTCATCTCTAAGTCACTGTTCCATTATCTTTAATGTGACTATTATTGCCACTGTTCATCACACCCCCAACCGGCCCGTCAGACACAGCCTACCAAGAGTCTGGGTCTGCCGAGGTTTCTTCCTAAAAGGGAGTTTCTCCTCGCTATTGCTAATGCTTGCTCTTGAGGGAATTACTGGAATTGTTGGGGTTTTGGAATTTATAGAGTGTGGTCTAGACCTACTCTATCTGTAAAGTGTCTCGAGATAACTCTGTTATGATTTGATACTGTAAATAAAACTGAATTGAATTAAGGTCTTAAGATGGAACAGACCGAATTTAAAGTTGATCGGATGAAATCTCTAGGAGGAGTTTGTTAAAGTACGACGTGGAAATGGCTAAAATCGCACAAATTTCTAACTTTCAATTCAAATTGGCGGACTTCCTGTTGGGTTTAGGGTATGGCTTCCAATGAGCTTTTCTGTACATCTTGACAGGTTACATATGTGTACCAAGTTTCGTGAGTCGTGTTAAACGTACTGCTAGCGAGCCATTTTTGCGTGCCTATTCCCGAAACCCTTAAAATACGTTGTTGTGGACCAAGAAGCTGGTTAAACCTGATTTAACCAAAAAGGCCTCAGATTGAGCTGACCGGAGAGACAAAGGAATCGTGGCCTGTATGTAAACTCCAAAGCCTGGTTAATTCAGTCCCAGCCAGAAGGGACAAGCCTCACAGCTGGCAGGAAGTCAAAGAACTACAGGATTGTAGTCTTCAAACTTTCAAGAGTTTTGAGTCTTCCTATTGGTTCAGCTGGACCATAAACTCAGCATGAAGTCTTGACCTATAAATAAGCCTGATCACCCAAAATCCTGTTGTCTTCACTTGTAACTCACGTAGCTGACAGGAGGCGCGCAAGCGCTTGTGCTGAACTTCCATTTTCTTGAGAAAGTGGATTTAATTTCGGTGGATCCTTGAAAACGCACCAGTGTTTTCATATCTGCAGTGAGAAGGAAACAACGTTTTTCTTCTCCAAGTCGACTAAACTTGCCCCCCTTGCTGCCTTTTTGGAGGGAAGTTTCTCCGTGGCCGCTGACGAGCGCCAGCGACCCGCTCTGTTTGATTTCTGTGGAAATCTATGGACAGGAACAAACGGACTGAACACACCCGTAAGAAGGCTTACGTCTGGGCAGAGATAAGTAGTGTGTTTTATTAATGAGCAAAGGGTTTGCTACCACTTGTTGCCATTAATGTGATCTATGATTTTAATTATGTACTGGTCTATACGTGATTATTAATCTTTTTCTGTGAATGTATCAGTGATCACGATACTGTTGATTATGTTGTGTTAAGTAGCTTGGTATCCTGTAATCGCTACCTGCTAAGTCACTCCTTTCACGGAGTTTAGTTACTGTCCGCAAGATAATCGCGGTAAATCAGCTGTTAGCCACTAGAGTGGTTATAGTGGCCGTTTCCCTCGATAAGTCAAAAGTTTCAGTCTGTCCTAACTACACGTGTGGTCCGACCTGAGGGGCTGAGGGGGGCTGGTCATTTTCGATAACTAAGATCAGAGTGCCTCTTTTCTTTACACTTCTTCTCTACTCTTCTTTTACTAATTATATACACACACACACACACACACAGACAAGCTAGCCACGTAGCTCCCAAGCTAGCCACGTAGCTCCCGAGCTAGCACTGCTAGCTTAACCACGTGGAATCGGCTTACGTTTGTACAGAGCTAACACAGGAACTACCATGCCGGCTAAGCGTGCGCATTGCCTAGCAACCCCCCCCCGGCTTCTTCAGCCCTTCCTCGTGCACCCAGCACCACTACCGCCCTCTTGAGGCTAAATAGTTATGTGCAGCTCACCGGAGCAGCCATTTTGGTAGTTGCCTGTTAGAACTACATCTCGACACCGCCCCTCCTCTTTCACTCACTCTCTCTCACACACACACACACACACACAGACACAGACGTGTCCATGCTGCTTTGTTTTTGCTTTGTTTTTGGTTGTGATATTGTAAAAAGGTATATAAGTTTATTATTGAAGGATTATTGATTAGCTACTGATAATTGTGAAGTTAATAAATGTTATTATACTTAATTAGCAGTTGCTTGTGATTATTTGTGTACTTGTTGTAATAATTGCTGGCTGAACAGGTCCGTGCTCCTTTTTAAAGGATTTTCACAGAAATGAGACTGTTCCACAGTTTGATTATTGGTCCCTGACTTGCAGGGTGGTGCCCCGTTTTGATTGTTTGTCGATTTGATAAAGTTATTAATAACCATATTCATAACTTTATTAATATTGATAAAACATCTTTGATAATTTGCCAATGATCAAATCTGTACCCTACGGGGATCCAACAACGTACATTTTCACCAGAAATGATGCAACTGAGAGTTGTTGAATATGTTAAGCCCCTCAAAAAGGTGATTCATTTGCCGGAAGAAAGGAAAGGAAGAATTCCTTCAGTTTCAATAGGGCCTTTGGCGCTCAGGCCCTAAATATGCACAATATAACTGCTCACCAATAAGAAAAGAGCGACTGATGGTTGCTGGTCTAGGTTGCCGTGTTGATGAAAGTTGTTTCCTCCGGTGAACTTTGAGACTCCTGTGTTGTGCAATAATTAAATTCGACAGATGAGGAGTCGCGACTTGTGGGGCCTCTAATTGGGGGAACAAAGGTGTGTTGTTGTGGCGGCGGCTGTGAGAGGCAGTGATGGTGTGTGTGTGTGTGTATGTGCCTGCGTGCGGGGAGGGGCGTCCAATTTCGGCTCCTTTTTCCGAGCCGTCCACTTTTTTAGCGCCCGCTTCATTCTGTAATTAACACCTGCCTCTTCAGTATGGCAGAGTGACGGTGCTGCGCCAAAATGCCTTGAGCCAGCGCGCGCAAGCGTGTGGTTGTGCGCGCGTGTGTGTGTGTGAGTGAGTGACACACAGAGCAGACTTAAGTTAGGAGAGAGATTGACAGTCTTATCATTAGTTGTTCTGCCAACATGTGTGTATAAATATGTAACCAGTGCTGCTGGTGCCGTCAGGCCGGAGAAACAAAGAATGTGTGAGTGAAGACACTTCCCAGAGCAAACCGTGTGGGGTTGTTACCTGCTGAACATGGCATGAATCATGGTTATGAAACTTAAATGTCAGCATTAAAACTAACTAGCTTTACCTACAGTTAACTCTGGTCCGCATGGCTCTGCAGTAACTTCTTTTAACGCATTAGTCTCCCCTCCCACCGCCCACACTTTACTCCTGTTTTCCCATATTTACGTGTTCTAGCAATGGTCACCATTAAACCCACATTTTTAGCTTCAAAGTGTCCCCTAAGAAACCTATTTCTTAAATTAAATGAAGAAAAAACGGAGGTGGTTGTTTTTGGAGCAAAAGAGGAACAATTGAAAGTCAGCGCTCAGCTTCAAACGACAATGTTAAAAACAACAGACAAAGCCAGAAATCTTGGTGTAGTCATGGACTCAGACCTGAATTTTAAAAGCCACATTAACATAATTAAAAAATCTGCCTATTATCACCTTAAAAATATATCAAGGGTTAAAGGACTTATGTCTCAGCAGGATCTGGAAAAACTTGTGTCTTTGCAGGTCTCCCTAAAAAATCAATCAGACAGCTGCAGCTGATTCAGAACGCTGCTGCTCGAGTCCTCACTAAAACCAAGAAAGTGGATCACATCACTCCAGTACTGAAGTCTCTACACTGGCTTCCAGTGCCTCAAAGAATTGATTTCAAAATACTTTTACTGGTTTATAAATCACTAAATGGTTTAGGGCCAAAATACATTCCTGATCTGCTACTACACTATGACCCACCCAGACCTCTCAGGTGGTCTGGGACAGGTCTACTTGTTGTCCCCAGAGTCAGAACTAAACAGGGGGAAGCAGCATTCAGTTTTTATGCTCCACATATCTGGAACAAACTCCCAGAAACCTGTAGGTCCGCTGCAACTCTGTTCTTTTAAATCTAAGCTAAAGACCTATCTTTTTGATGTTGCTTTTCTTTAAATAATCTATTTTATTAACTTTAATTTCTTATACTGCACTGTAACTTTTATTCTTATACGGCACTATCAATTTTATTCTTGTCTTTTAATGTTTTTAATTTGTTTATTAATGTTTTTAAATTGTTTTTAATTGTCTTCTAACTGCTCTTTAATGTTTTATGTAAAGCACTTTGAATTGCCCTGTTGCTGAAATGTGCTATACAAATAAAGCTGCCTTGCCTTGCCTTGCCTATTGGATAGTTTGTAGTGTGTGTGTGTGTGTGTGTGTGTGTGTGTGTGTGTGTGTGTGTGTGTGGCATGGGACGCAGAAAAAGCACATACGATGAATGTGATGCTAAAAAAAACGCTATCTAGTCTTGCGTGTGTTGGCGCAGAGCAGCATGTGTTTCCTTTGATCGGAGTGTGTGTGTGTGTGTGTGTGTGTGTGTGTGTGTGTGTGTGTGTGTGTGTGTGTGTGTGTGTGTGTGTGTGTTCAGTTTTTAAGGCTCTGGGGAGTGAGAGAGAGATGGGAGGGGTTTAGCTTGTACATGTGTGTATAATAACGTGTGTTTGTGGCACAAGATGGCACATGTATCGTCCCTTTCTTTTTGAAGAATTTGATTTCTGTTGTGATCGTGTGTGTGTGTGTGTGTGTGTGTGTATGTTTTGAGTATGTGTATACATTTTTGGCTGAATTTGAAGCTTTAATCCCCCCGAAAATGTTATTGCATTTACACAAAACTCAAGGTGCATGCAGGTATATGGATCATATCTGTCTCGCCTAAACGTGTCCCGAGATGATGAAGGCTCATTACTGCAACGACTCCAGTGATGATAATAACATTAAAATGCACTCTAAATAATAATAAATATTCATTATTTATGTTTAATCTGATCCAAAATTCCCTTTCAAGTCATTGTGGGTCAAGTTCTTCCCAGACAGAAAGGGAAATATGTATTGAAGAAACAATTAAAATAGAATCGATAACAAATCAAATGTGAATAAAACTGAATTATACTCGAGGATTAAATATGTCAACCACAAAGAAACAGAAAGATGTAAACCGGATGTGTACGAGTGAGTGTAAATACACAGATTTAAAATATATATATTTATATTTTTACACGTGAAGGTGTAACAATCACAGAGGATACTCGTGTGTGTGTGTGTGTGTGTGTGTGTGTGTGTGTGTGTGTGTGTGTGTGTGTGTGTGTGTGTGTGTGTGTGTGTGTGTGTGTGTGTGTGTGTGTGTGTGTGTGTGTCCCTGTGTCCCTGCAGGACAGGGTTTATGATTTTACTCTCTGTATTAATAGCCTTAGCTGAGGTTATGCGGGCCCTTGGGTGCCTGGTAAAAAACTGTCCTCCCACACAATTGAGCATAGAGCCGTAATGTAGCCCCGGGCTCACCTACCCACAGCCACCTAATGCATGCTGGGTATTCACATGTGAAAAACACCAGAGTGGGGGAATGGTACTGGGAGGCTGCTTTCACTTTGTGTCCTCATGTGTCATGTACTGTGTGACGGGAAGCACTCACTGTAGCTGTTGTAACTTTTAATATTTTGCCTCTGATCTGTAAGTTGCCTTTAGTGTTGTTTATTTAGGGGGGTGTCATTGTCATGTCGTTTTAAAAATGATATTCATTGTTGCACTTTTTGGGAACATTACCTGAGTTACATGTGCATTTGGATGCACACATAATAATTGTGATGTGTTGGGGTTGAACAGGTTGCAAATTTTTGCACGTGTGGTTGTAGATATTGCGAATTTGCCCTTGTTTAGGTAAAGAGAATAACATGTCAGGATCATATGTGTAGAAACACACACAAGTACAGCATTGTTGAAATAAAATTTAGGATGCTGTGCATTCTACATATTTCTCAGGGTTTTCGTGGGGTCTTAAAAAGTCTAAAATATCTAAATCAAAATGTTAGGCCTTAAAAAGTCTTTAGTTCGCTGAAGTATTGTCTTTTAGCTCTTAAATTATTGCCAAGAGGTCTTAGTTTTCCTACTTGAATGTCATCTTTTTCATTCCGCTAGAACAAATATAATTCGCTGTATTACTACAAATGAGACAATCAGCTTTCATGTTATTGTCGCGAGTCTCTTTCAGACATAAAATAGATTTTATTCTTCAGCTTTGGGGACGTGCAAGTTTAGACATACAAAAAAAGGGATTTTAGGGCTTGGTTGATGTTGTGATAAAGGGCTTAAATGTCACTCATAATGGTCATAAAGGTCTCAAAAAGTCTTAAATTTGACTTGGTGAAACCTGCAGAACCTCTGTTTATAGTTTATGTAAATGAAATTTTCAGGATAAAAAAACCTGTTTAAATCAGAAGGTCTATACAGTTCTTTCCTACAGTAGATTTTTTATTGTGTTCACAAACATACAAAAGGGCCCTCATTCATCATTCAGATTACACTAATTGGAAGAAATATTTTCAAATTAGACACATTTATAGAAACTGTAAAACTAAACTAAAAAAGCTGTAATGAATTGATTGATGCAGACTTGTCATGAAGGCTACACCTGTCGACAGGACTTGAAAAGCCTTCAAACGCATCTTGAGTTGTGCTTTGTTTTTTGGCACACACCCACTCAACGCACACACACACAGTTTGTTTTTCATTCTTCACTGAGACGGGGGGGCCTGATGGCCTTTAAAAAGCAACACAATGTTTGATTTAATGCTGCTCATCACTTCATTGGCAGTTGCTGTCACTCGTTTTTAAAGGATCAAAAAATCTCTTGGACTAGAACTCAAATTATTCTTAGAGAAGTCGGACGGTGGTCAGTTGAACTTCTTTCTTTCATTGTGAAGAATTTATTTTTGATCGTCATTTAAATGTTGGACTGCTTCAAAGTTTTTCCTGTTCAGTCTTTCACTGTTAATGATCCACCTTCCACAAACCTCTCCGGGTGAAGAAGTCACGTCTCTGGTCTGCATTGGCTCCGAATCGCCCAAAGTTACCGCCGCTTTCTAGAAGTGGGGAGGGGGTTCAGTGCGATTTTTTTGTTTGTTTTTTGACCAGGGGCTGCTGAAAAGGGGAAAAACCAAAAAGAGCCTCGCAAATCTGACTTTCAGGAGTTTGGAAACTGGCCAACTTCATCAGAAATGACCAGAAAAAGAAAAGCTCAGACAGTTTCATATGGAAAAAGACACATTCTGGTGAACTGCACACTTAAAATAAAGGCCTGTGCAAATATTGAAAGTATCCCTGAGCCAAATATCCCTCAGACACATTTATATATATATATATGTATATGTGTATATATATATATATATATATATATATATATATATATATATATATATATATATATATATATATATATATATATATATATATGTATATGTGTATATGTGTATATGTATATGTGTATATGTGTATATGTATATATATGTATATGTATATGTATATATATGTATATGTGTATATGTATATATATGTATATGTGTATATGTATATATATGTATATGTGTATATGTATATATATATATATATATATATATATATATATATATATATATATATATATATATATATATATATATATATATATATATATATATATATATATATATATATATGTATATGTATGTGTGTGTATATATATATATATATATATATATATATATATATATATATATATATATATATGGCATTCCCCTGTTACTTATCCAGATCTCAGTGGTTAACATGGGGGCAGTTGGCAGCGTATCTTTAGTCACCCTCACTCCATCTCTCCCTCCCAAACCCCTCCCATCACACATGATGGAGTGTAAAGGCTCTGAACACCCGGGTGATGGTGATCTGTTGGCTGAAAAAAACGGATAGAGAAAAAAGAAAGATGAGGAACGAGTGAGGAGAGGATTGAGATACAAGAGTAGGGCTGGGTACCGAATGCAATACTTTTTAGGCACCGACCGAATTGCCTTTTCACTATAAATTCAAAATATGTCTCTATAGTATGGAAAAATGCCTCATCATTCAGTACTACATTTCAATCCCTAATGAGTAAATCTCATAAGTGTCAGAGAGCCAATAAGTACGCTGCACGCTTCTACCAAGATCTAATAATGTCTGTGATTGGCTGTCTAATGTTACACTTCGTAGAGACATGCAGGAAGAACTCTACGTTACACAGAGATGGGGCTCACGTAGTGGGAGCTGGAACATACATAAAAAAAGATTTGTGCCATAATGTTGTAATTTTTTTTTAAGGGATTTTATAAAATCGGTATCGACAAAAGTATCGTTGAGGAACCGGTATCAAAGTCACATTATTGACATCGGTACCGGTACATTTTTGAACAATACACAGCCCTAAACAATAAAGAGAGATGGAGATGGACGGCAAGAGAGGCAAATTAGGGAAAAAAGTGAGGAGGATACAGACAGAGAGAGAGAAGTGTGTGGCGGACATGTTGGCGGTCACGCTCTGCTGTCACCTTTCTTTTTGACCGGAATTCATCCTCCCCTGGCGAGTTTCTCCCATCTGTTCCTCCACCGAGCAAAAAAACTCTGCAGCTCCCACTGCTGCACGCTGCTTCCCCCACACGACAGACCAAACCCAACCCCAACAATAAAAAAAACATTTTTTAGCAGGACTGTTAATATTAAATGGACGTTTGTTTGGCAGCTTCGATAAATCCGCTGCATGAAAAATATTGAATCAAACACGGTTTGTTTTTTTTCTCAACCTGGACCCTATTTTACTATGTTTTTGTGTGTAAGTGACTGATGGGAACAACAATCTTTGACATTGGTCCAGTATTAAGCATGAACGCTGTAACCAGCGATGTAACCCTATGGGGCAAATGTGCATTGTCAATTCTGTGCACTAAAAGTTCTGTTTTTGCTGCTGACCGACTCAGATTAATATTCTAAGTGTCTGACAACATTATGGAAAGGATCCCTACAGAGATAGACCTTTAAAACCTCTTTGAGACCGTTCTGTTTAACCAGAAACAGCTCTGAGGTTACTAGCGCTAAACCCACCAGACTCCATTTAAAAAAAAAAAAAAAAAATACTTTAGTGTCTATAAAGCCAACATATTTTCACATGTAAATCGTTAAACTATGTGTTTATTTCTACCAAAACTAGAGTTGTGATGGTTGGAAAACTGGAAAAACGACCTAAAACAGCTTTTCATGGTTTTATTTTGTTTCTGTCGACTTTGAATGAAGTGTGTTTTACGATGTTAAAATGACTGTTTATTTACATGGAGTCTGGTGGGTTTAGCGAACACAATTTTGCGGGTGTTTCTATGTTTTTAAAAAGGATCTTACTGTTTAACAGAAAGGTCAACCTCCTTAGAAATCCTTTACATAATGTTGTCAGACACTTAATGTCAGTGGCAAAAAACATAACTTTTGTAGAAGCTGCACAAATTAATAATAATAATAATTAACTTACATTGTAGCATGTTTTTCTGACTGCCGACTGCAGCGATCTCTCTTAATACTGGACTAGGGTTGTGCCGATGGACGATATCATTGTGATGGCCGACATCACGATGGAGAGCCACCATCGTGATTGATTGATATTTTTGTTGCATCTCTTTTTGGTGTTGTAATTTGTAGACGGCCCTAAGCACTCGTCTTACTGCAGGTAGCAGAAGCAGAGAGTAGAAGTCAGCAGGCAAGTGTAATTTACATACACTTCTGGTGTACTTACAAACTTCCCAATCCATTGTTTTATGCGTGCTTTAACCTATTTGTACTACGGTAGACGTTTGGTATCATTTCGGGCATTATTAGTGGGGTAATGTTAAGAGACACTTTGGATCCATTAGCCCCTGCGCTAAGCTATTCAGCTGATAACGCTACTCTACGCTAACTCTCCCAATGTTTGACCCTGGTGAAAAAAGCTTCTGGGGGAGTGTTTGGCTCGAGGTCATGGTGCAAAGGACCCTAGGGTGACATTACTCCGAACCATCACTTTAAACTCAGTAATGATGGTATGTTAGGTTATTACTGTCGCTCCGTTGAAGGCAAACGTCCCACTGTACTGTCGTTACACAGATCAGGACATCTGATTGACTTTACTGCACCGTAGTTAAGTGAAAGTAGGTCAAGTTGTAAAACCTACCAGCAGGGCACCATTTACAGAGGGCATTTAAATGTATCTCTAATCGTTTCTATGTTAACTGTTGTCCCATAGTAGTAGAAAAAAATAAAAATATATTTTATTTTTATATTTTTAGTTTATGTAAAGTTCCCCCGCCCCTCACGATGCTTTACTGTAAACATTGTCAACTGCCAATTTAGGGGACATCGCCCAACCCTATACTGGACCAATGTCAAAGGTTGTTGTTCCCATCAGTCACTTGGACACAAACACATAGGAACATAGGAACATGTGGTCCAGGTTGGAAACAAGGCCCTTTAAGTATTGAGCACTAGCTTGTATTTATGTATTAATGGTTTCATCCCAAACTCAATGACAAATCGTCTGCTTGTTTTTGTGAACATTTTTGAAAATCCCTCCACCAAAGAAGAACAATCTCCTTTTAATTTCACAGCTTTAAAGGAAGTGATGGCTTTAAACATCACTGGGGGGGGGGGAGGAGTCATCCTTGTGTTTTTTTTCCCCCCTTTCTATCTGCTAAAGACATCTTACTGAAGGAGCGTTTTTGTATTAACTTTTTAAATTCCAATTACAAAGAAGGTTTTAAAGATCTCTCGGTGGAGTTTGACTTAGAGTCCGTGTTTGATCTCCCGGCCTCCGCTGGGACCTCTGCCTCTTCCCCCTCTCCTCTCCTCTCCTCTCCTGCCTCTTCACCTTCTC
This sequence comes from Perca flavescens, assembly GCF_004354835.1. Classification (NCBI taxonomy): domain Eukaryota; kingdom Metazoa; phylum Chordata; class Actinopteri; order Perciformes; family Percidae; genus Perca; species Perca flavescens. The sequence goes on from NC_041354.1 coordinate 17,747,058, forward strand.
TAGAACTCTTTTTCACCCATTCAATCTTCTTCACCCTGTGTCTTTCCCCTCTTCCTTCCTTCCTATTTCACCTCTTCTATCTCTTTTTCTTTGGCCTCATTCCTGTTTTTCCTCCCTTCCCTTTGTTCTTTGTTTCTCTCCCCTTTCATGGCCTTCCTTTGTTCCCTTCTTTTGACATCTTTCCTTTCTTCCTCTTCGGTCTACTTCTTCTTTTTGCTTTCTTCGTCCCCCTGTTCACCTACCCCCCTCTTTCTCCTCCCTTCATCCTCTTCTTTTCTTCTTCCTCAAGCCCCTACTTCATATCTATCCTCTCTTGCTACTTCCTCCTCTTCTCTCTAATCCCTTTCCTTCTTCCTCCCCCTCCTCTCATCATACTCTGCCTTTGTGTCTACAACTTCCTCTTCCTCCCATCCCCTTCTCCATTTTGTCCATCTTTATCTTTCTCCCCCTCATCTGCCTCTTCTTCCCTTTTCTTCCTCTTCTGCTCTCACTCATCCTAGCTTTCCTTTTATCCTCGTCCCCATCTGCCTCGTCTACCTCATTCTACTCATCTTCTGTTTACGCTCTCCATGCTACCTTTTCCTCCCCCGTCTTTCCCTTCTCTCTTTTTCTTTTCTACTCCCCATCCTTTCTACTTGTTCTCCTCCTCTTCCTTCCTTTCCTCTTTCCTTTCCTCTTTCTCCTCTTTCTGCAATCGGTCTCCACGGTATCCGCCTCACCCTGGATATACAAGTGGTATAAAGGGACAAGAATAAGGTGTGTGTGTGTGTGTGTGTGTGTGTGTGTGTGTGTGTGTGTGTGTGTGTGTGTGTGTGTGTGGTGTCTAATGTGTGCGCACGCTGTGTGTCTGTGTCTAATGTGTATGCATGCTGTTTGTGTGTGTGTTGTGTCTAGTGTGTGTGTGTGTGTGTGTGTGTGTGCTGTGTCTAGTGTGTGTGTGTGCGCTGTGTGTGTGTGTTCGGCAATCCTCCAGTGTCTGCTCAAAGCTCCCTTTGTGGCTGGAATAACAGCAGGCGACAGCTTACACCTTGCTGAATACCTTCACTAACAGTGTGTCGACAGTATAACGTGTGTGTCGGTGGGTGTGTGCATGTGCGCGTGTGTGTGAGACAGCAAATCTGAGGCTACCTCCCTACCTATTCGACTTAATAAAGGAGTGTCTCGGTAACCATTACCCCCACAGCCATGCAGAACAAATTACATTTAATGGGGTTTCTTTGCCCCCACAGTCGTTTTCACCGTTCACTTAAAAATTTCAATTTAGTGCTTAATGCTAAGGTTTCCTTCAATGTATTATAGAGCAATATTATACCAATTACGGCGCGCGCGAACATTAAATTAAATGCATTAGCACAATATTGGAGAGAAAAGGCAGCCGTTTGAAACAAGTTCTGTTCCAAAGCGATGCAGGCAAATGAACCGGGATATGAAAGCCGCGCAAAGAGGCTTGACATCGAAATGCAATTATGGTTGTTGTCTTACAGTTTTTTATCTGTGCTGAATCATTTACTTTTTTTTTGTATTCCATATGGATTCTGTGGAGCCAACACTGTCTTCATTTAACACGGAGCGAATCACTGAATGAATACGGAGTCAGAGTGTGGAGGCTCTATCGGGATCATCTGAGATTAGAGTTCACAGGAGGGAGGGGAACTTTAACCCCGGCCTGATTAGTGGACACATTTTGGTCCTGCTCCTGTGCTTTAGTGGCTGTTGATGTACTAGCACATTTATAGGTTTTAAAGAGAGTTATTGTAGTTTTACACACAGTATGTTTTTACGGGTATATGTACCATATACTAAGGGTTTCCCCCAGTGTATTGCAAGCCTTGTGGCCCACTGGGCCTAAATTGCCCCCCACCAGGCCTAAGCCACTGGGAATTATTTCAGTTGGAGACTTTAAAATCTAGCACTGACTTAACAGGAGGAGGATAATGTATGGAATCTGTCTGACAGTTTTTTTTTTATTCAGAATTTTGCAAAAGTACAATGTAAGTTATTGGGCAATTGCGCACCTTCAATTTACGTCCACACAAGTTCTTGTTTTGCCGGTGACAGACTCAGATTATTGTGCTAAGTGTCTGACAACATTATGGAAAGGATTTCTAAGGAGGTCGACCTTTCTGTTAAAGAGTAAGATCCTTTTTTTAAACATAAAAACATCTGTCAAATTGCAATCGCTAAAGCCACCAGACTCCATGTAAATAGACAATCATTTTAACATCATAAAATACACTTCATTCAAAATCAGCAGAAACTAAATAAAACTATTGGGTCGTATTTCCACTTTTTCAACCTTTTCTTGGTTTTGTTGAAATAAACACAGTTTACCAATTTACATGTGAAAATATGTTGGCTCTATACACATTAAAAGTATAGTTTTTTAATGTGTATAGTTTTTTTTAAATGGAGTCTGGTGGGTTTAGCGCTAGTGACCTCAGAGCTGTTTCTGGTTAAACAGGTCTCAAAGAGGTTTATCTCTGTAGGGATCCTTTCCATAATGTTGTCAGACACTAGGAATATTAATCTGAGTCTGGCAAAAACAGAACTTTTAGTGGCCGAATATAGGGTTACCTTGCAGCCCGGTTTGCGACTGCCAACTGCAGCGTTCTCGCTTAATGCTGGACCAATTTCAAAGATTGTTGTTTCCAATCAGTCACTTACACACAAAAACATAAGGAAAAAAGGTCCAGGTTGAAAACCCCCAAAATGACCCTTTCAAACCAGCAGGAAAGCATCATGTCCATAATTCTCCAGGGATTGTCTCAAAGGCCACGTGTGCGAGGGGAGGAACCAACGATTACAGCGGCGGAAGCGGTGAGGGTAAAGACAGAGGAGGAAAGAAGAAAAAAAAACAGATGGCGGGATGGGGACCAAGTCGGGGACCGGTCACGTGACGGGGCGGCGTGCCACGGAACTTCCTGCGCACTTTCCCTCTCTGTCGCAGCAGTTGGTGTCACTACTCTCACCGTCTGCGTGAATTTCGAAGGCCCCGGCTGAACAGATTGGCCAGTCGGCGAAGGATCATTCTTGCTAATCTCCCACCGGCTGCCTCGACCACACTCACATACACTGTCTCTCTTTCTTTTCATTCCTCTGTGCAGACTTCTCCTCCAAACTGTGTCGAGGGAGGGCTGAGGATTTAGAAAACATGTCATCGTGAGCTCCGTTCCAAACCAAGCTATCCACCGTTCGGGGGGGGGGGGAGAAATGAAATACCTACTCTTACAAAATAATGCTTTGAAGGTTTTGAACATCTTAAAGGGATATTCCATCACATGTATGTATGTGAGTGTAGTCGGAACCTGGACTCCCTTGTGCTACTTAAGTAGAGGTTTCTGTTCATGTATGTTGTGTATTATTCTGCTGTCAAATGCATGAACAACTTCCCTAAATCATACATTTAAATGGGTAACATTTCACTTGAATTGTCATTTATTAGAAGGATTATTAATTAGGTGAGGTTTTTTACAATCAGGTTACCTTAATTAACGGTCTTAAAAGTCTTAAAAATGTCTTAAATACAATATTTGAAAATGAAGTCCCTATAAGTCTTTTTGTGTTGTCCTTTCATAAGATTAACCCCATCATTATTTTGTCACAAAGCATGTATGTATCGAGTAACAATAAAATGTTGTATTAAGTTCAAGTATTTAGTAAACAATTATTTTGCCTAAAATTCATTCTGATATTCCTTTATATCCTATATACTTTTCCAGTATGTTAATGAAATTAATATTAAATTTCATTCTAAATGGTGTTAAAAAAGTCTTAAGTTTTAAATTTAACTTGTGGAAACCTGGGTGTACCTTGTACAATAGAATCCATAAAATCTAGTATTGCACTGCTTTACAGCTGCATTTACAATGAACTAGATTCGACATACAATGAAGTCAAATACTTTCCTCTTCTGTCCACACAATGACTCCTGTTTCCATCTCTCTGTGCTTTCCTTCAGCATCCTTCCTGCGTCCAGCCTTGTGTGTGTGTGTGTGTGTGTGTGTGTGTGTGTGTGTGTGTGTGTGTGTGTGTGTGTGTGTGTGTGTGTGTGTGTGTGTGTGTGTGTGTGTGTGTGTGTGTGTGTGTGTGTGTGTGTGTGTGTGTGCGTCCGTCCGTCCGTCCGTCCGAGCATGAAAGTGCTCATTCCTCGATCATCTCTGCAGCCCGCAGCGTTCTGCTCAGTCCCTCCATCGCCATGATGGACTTAAGGGTCACGATTCACTTCCTCCTGGAAACTCGCCTTTATTGAGACAGGAGTTTTAAGATGGTGAGTACACACACACACTCATGTACACAAAAGATTACATTTAGTGGTATATGTTTGAGGGTAAGTGTGGTTTATGTATGACTATTGCTTACAGATGTACAAATATTAAAGTCAGACTATATGTTTTGAAAATCTTAACAGAATTATTACTTTTAACTAATGTAATGCATCTTTCCCTCTGTTTTAATTCAACTCATGACAGGGACGCTAAATTGGGACAACATTTTGATGGAAAGTGTGTTGCCAGCACACACAAACAATGTTATTATACAAAGATAAAATACAGCAAATAAACCACGGAAAAGTAGTCCCATGCATCGAGAAATGCAGTACAATCAGAGAAAGATTATTTTGGGTTATTATAGTATATATAAAATCAAGATGAAAGATGTATTTTGTTAGGAAAACGTCACTCTTTGAGGTTTAAACGGGTTAGCCAGAGTACTTGAGCCGTGCGACGCCAACAGCTAATGACTCCATAAACTCAGACGCAACGTCGCTGCTCTTCTCCGCCTCAAACAGCATCTCTCTCATGAATTTAATAAGAATCGCAGTAAAACTCAGTAAAGCTCAGTCGCACTGCTGTGTGACATTGCTGTGTGAGCTCTTTTGAGTCTTTACAAGGAAAATTCTCCCATTAAAGGGCCACTCTGTCATTTCTCTCAAAAGAATGAATAAGAAATGGGCCGAGAACCGTGCAACATATCCGTGCTCTTCTTTTGTAACGCAAGGGGCTGTTCCTTTCTAAAGGACAGCTCTGATAATGGGTTTTCAATTCCAAAAACTATTAGAGACAAACTTCATTTTATTTTTAGTCAAACATTTTCCACTTGAAACAGCACTCACAAGATGATATATTCTAGAGCTTTGCATCCAGAGTCGTCATATACACAAAAAAAGGGCAAAATGGTAAACAATCACACACAAACACACAGACACATCTGATCTTTTTAAAAGTCAAGTTTTCTACCCCAGTACATTTGCGGTCATCACACGTCTTGTTTATAGTTTTTTTGGCACATGTCTGAAAGTGATCGTTTTGCATCAAAATCACGTTTCAGGCTTTGGGCTCCTGCTTGAATTCCAAAATCTGCACAGTTACAAGGAACAAGAGCACGGGTCAAAGTAACAGATTAGACTTAGTGTTTTTTTTTTTACCAAAATGCAAATAAAATTCATGTCGCTGACCTACAGTAAAGTAGAAAACAACCAGCATGAGGAGAAATCAAAAAATCATTTGTACTTTCAGAACATCATTTATTAATGCAGAGTTATTTTTTCTTTATAAAACCCCCCGACAAATCGTATCAGCTACATTATTGTGATACTACTTGCCATTACACCCTCTTCTGTGTGGATTTAGGTCACACTGACACAAAGGCCTTTCTGACATGTCCTGTATAAAGCCATGAAAGGCCTTTTATTTGCTGTGATGTTGACAACCCTCCGTCCCAAAGATGTTACCTGGAGGTGGGCAGTTAACATGAAGTTGATGCCCTAAGGCAGCTCTCAGTATCTCATCACATTTTAAAATCGCCTGAGCAACTTCAGGGTTTTATTATCTGCCTCTTGGGGAGGAGACGGGCAGCACTCTGAATGCGTGTTCATCTTTTTTCTATTACTTATATGTGCATGTAGTGTTGTGCTTATTGTATATAGACTATGGTTAAGGTGTTGAGGTTAAGCTACAGCAGGGCTCTAGAGTGCGACCAATTTGGTCGCAAATGTGACCAAAATGTGTAAGGGTGCGACTAAGATTTTTCCTAGGTCTCACCGGTGCACCTAACGTCCTCACATCCACTGCCTCTCCACAAACAAAGCGATGTCGTCTATATGGATATGGTTTAATGTTGCGTTACATGACCCATTCCTTCTGTAAAGCCGTGCCTGTGTTTGGATCTCTCCTCCATGCAGCCCCGCCCCCATTCACCCACGGCTCCCCCGCAACATGGAGAGACGTAGCGCCGCCGGTCCACATGCTGACATTTGTCTACAGTTTGACTTGTTATTAACACAGCTGTATATTGTTAAGTATGAGAGGGAAACCTGTATTATTAACACAGCTGCATATTGTTAAGTATGAGAGTGAAACCTGTATTGGTACCAGTGTTTCCGCTGGTAACTCTCTGGTAACAAAGCGCCTTCAACCCGTGCTGGACCCATTCATAATGAGTCAGCCGTCAATCTCTGAGTAGCATACGCTTCAGTCCATCGTAGCCTACTCCCCCTCTCTCCCTCTGTCTCCCTATGTCTTTCTGTTTTTTTTTTTTTTTTTTTTTTTTTTTAAGATTTCAGCCTTTATTTTGATAGGAAAGCTGAAGACATGAAAGGGGAGAGAGGGGGGGGAATGACATGCAGGAAAGGGCCGCAGGTCGGAGTCAAACCTCTATATTTACCAACTGAGCTATCCGGGCGTCCTCTCTCTCTTTTTAACAGTCTGTTATTGTTGTTGAAAACAAATGAAGGAGCTTTCTCAGATAGATAGATAGATAGATAGATAGATAGATTTTTTTAATATATCATAGGCTATTTATTTCATGTGTTGCATCTGTATATTTTCAAACTGGTAAACCCTGTCTTTGCATTTTATTTTAATCACAATCTGTTTTAATAAAAGAGCTTGTGAAAAGTGGCTTTGACTTAAAACTGAACATTTAGCCCACTTTGTAAAAAATACAGAGCTATATATTGCGTATTGCCATTCAGCGTTAATGGCGACACGAGGAAAAATTTGGGTGCACCTAAATTTTGTGCTGGTGCACCTAAATAAAAAAGTTAGGTGCACTAGTGCAACCAAGGCAAAAAGTTAGTCTGGAGCCCTGAACAGACTCTGAGTTGAGGAAATATTACCTGTTGGATTGGGATGTGAACTGCAGTCTTTTCCGCTGATCTCCTTGCAGAGATGTGACTGTGACTGGAGTCAACTTGAGTCACAGTTTTGGTGACTTGCACCTTGACAAAAAATTAAATGACTTGAGACTCAACTGGACTTGTAAGTTAATGACTCAAGACTTGATTTGAGGCATGGTGACTTGCATATTATCATAAGTTTGAATGTTAGCCGTTAAATATAAAATAATACAATTAAACGTTGTCACGTTTCTGTCTAACTATCAAGTATGCTATGCTTCAGCGCACTAACTTGGGACTTGAGCAAAGATGACTTGGTCACAACAATGCCTCCCTGCCTTTAGGACACATTACATTTTTGCATTAACACAAGTGCTGGTATTGGATGTAAATTGCGCGCTGCAGAATTGTCCAATATGAATATAATTGAAAGGACACTGGGCGGGTTAGTTAAAGGAATATACCACCGTTTGTTGAAATAGGGCTTATCACAGTCTATCCTGGCAGTAGATAGGTGGGCCAACGCATTTTTTGTCTCATTTGGCTCACTTTTACTCACAACATGCTAACTGGCAACATAGGATTCCATTCACTACGCTAAGCTAACTGCCGGTGTTGCACCGAACTAAAACAGTGCATGCACAAAAAATGCGTTGGTCCACCTATCTACAGCTAGAGGAGACAGTGATAAGCCCTATTTCACCAAACGGTGGCGTATGCCTTTAAGTCAGTAGCAGAGAGCGCCTTACTTAGTTGTTGACTTTTTCACTGCTGTGTCTAATGACGCTCATCCATTAGAAAATGTTAAAACCGGACTCTGCCCGTTTGAATTTAACCCCCACCAATGAGATTAGGCCTGCTCCAGCCCTCGGAGCAGCTCCGCCTGCAGAGAAATGTGTGTACAAGTGAAACTCCACCGTGTGACAAAGCCACACTGGATTTATTAAAATCCACTCAAAAATGTACTTGTGCTTTATCCGGCAGAAAACGAGAGCCCCCAGTTTATACCTCTTGGCGGCGGGTGAGAAGACGAGCACCCAGTGTACTTTAAATGTGTGAAATGTGGCGCGTAGAGGCAGCGGGGACCACCAGGTGCTGCCTCTCCACCTCGAGCGGGCCGCGGAGCGCTTCTTCTCTCCAATAACCCAAAGGGCTGAGATGCCACTCGCAGCAGCCGAGCCAAAAGACATTTCAAGTGTGCACTTCAAAGGGGCCTTGGATTATGTTCGCGCACAGTCTATCCTGAGGGGATCCTTTGAAGGGAAACTTACTGCAGAGCCACTGGTGGCCGCTCAGTGTGTGTGTTGTGTGTGTGTGTGTGTGTGTGTGTGTGTGTGTGTGTGTGTGTGTGTGTGTGTGTGTGTGTGTGTGTGTGTGTGTGTGTGTGTGTGTGTGTGTGTGTGTGTGTGTGTGTGTGTGTGTGTGTGTGTGTGTGTGTGTGTCTGTGTTTGTTTGTTTGTTTGTCTAAACCCGTTTTACCCACTGCTCTTGCCACTGTGCCGTGGTGTTGGGAGGAGTTTCATCTTGCAAAAGTTTAAATGCAAACAGAATTTAAAGAGTTTTATTCCCAAAAAAAAATCACTTTGGGAATGTGAAGTTTAAGTTCTGCATTACAAGGACCACATTTTGTACATAAATAAATCATCAATACCTGCAGTGTTGGGTATTGTGATAAATTTGGATGCATGATAACTTTTGGAACATAAGAGCCAGGAGGAACATTTATCAAAAATGAGTTCACGATGTGAATCTTATAAACAATAAATGGAAGTCAGAGGTTACTACATTATCTGTTTTAATGGGCAGTTATTTAGTACAGAGAGAGATCCATTTTTTATTTCTTTATTTACCATGCATTCATATTCTAATGCGAATGAAAATGCATTTATAATCTAAAGACCATAGGATCAAATGTTCTTTAAAAATATTGGAAATCCATGTTCAAAGGTTGTTGTTCAGTAGGGAGAGATGCAGTTAGCCATTTTGGAAACCAAAGAGCTTCATTTGCAGGTTTCCAGCGCCCCCGATGTAACATCAACTTTCGATTCGGTTCAGCGTTTCTGCACGTGTCACTGCATCAATGCAAAAGGTGGCGGCTGATTAGCAGCTAACAAATTGAACGCCGCCGAGGGGATGCAACCAAACATCTGTAGGACACCTGCACCCGCGGATGCCAGGATGTGAAACCCTGCCGAAATGAAACGGAAGGGGGGGTGTTAGGGAAAGCAAAACAACAGCAACTCTGGCAGGCGATTATCATAATTAAAACCGCATCAATTAAAGGGGTCAATCACTGCGCGGCTGCCACCTTCCTCCGCAGATGGTGATATTGGTTTAGGGCTGCCGTCGCCGCCATCCTCCCGACACTGCTGAGGGACAGAGACAGCGCTGCACAACATCACTGGGCGGAACACACAGATGTGAGAGCAGGACTTAAAATATCATGAGATAGTGCTGGGTAGTATGGAGGAAATCAGATATCACGATATTCTTGACCAAATACATCAACGTTGATATTGTGACGATATTATAGGGTTGATAGTTGGTGCTTTTTACATGCCTGCACAAAAACAGTGTCATGTTGAAACAAATCTGCAATTCTTCAAATGATATTCCCTCAAAATGTTTCAGTGAGTCAGTATGTGCTTGTTATTATCAATTTAGACAACAATTGTAAGGGTTGGCCATCGTTTTGATTTGAACAATTCTGATTCTTCCTTTTGATTCCGGTTCTTCTCCGGAAATTAAAATGTACAACAACTTAAATATTATTTGTAAAGATGTAAGTAAAAACTTATCTTTGTGTTAAATATTAAATGTTTAACAACTAGTATAGACTAATCTGGGGGAAGAGGGCTTCCATCTTTTACTGGCAAAAGGATAACGTTTTAAAGTTCTGGAAGTAGTTTTTGTCACTTGTGATGTTGATCGGGGACTTCTTGCTGATGAGCTTGTGTGTTCAAAACATCGCTCACCATTTTTGCATTGGGAGTATTTCATGTGATGCAATCCATTGGTTTTTAATTCTTAATTCTAAAGCTAATATTTTGCACTTTTTTCTTGTTGCAAACTCTTATCCCCCTTGACTTGCACTCAGATGTTATTTCCATTTTTGCAGGAAGATGCTTTGAACTCCAGCAGCTGCAGAGTGGAGCAGGATTTGCTCTCGGTCCCGGAGGTCCACCTTAAAGCAACGGGGAGGGATTAGCCGCGGCAGCTTTGGCCAAGGTAGGTGCTGCTGCTGCATAGCCGGCATTTTGCATTTTAATCACGCCAGCCTGGTGACAGGAACTGCAGAAGAAGATGGGAAAAGAACAAGCGGTGGCTCAGTTAGACTGATAAAAATACAGTAGTCTCATTGCGTTGAAAACACGTTATGTATTAATCTAATAGTTACAAATCACAGAGTATCGGTATCTGCCCTTTCATGGACACTTGGTCAGCCAATGCTGGGATTAAACGTGACTATTAGCCGTGAAGTGTTCTCAGATTCTCCTTCGCCGCAAGGTCATCTCTCCCCCAAATTAGAGCAGTAAACAAAAAGGGGCGGAATCTGGACTCTGGAGCCGGTGTGTAAAGCAGCCGTTGACCCTGAGAGGGGAAGTGTGGGTGGGTACAGCGGCCACGGGGCCCCGGCGGGGGGCCGGCTTCCACCCAAGATGAGGACTGACACCGGGGTTCAGGGGTTAATTTGTGTAACAGGCGAATTTGCATACAAATGAAAAATGACAGAATTTTTCTGTTCTCCGCAACTTTCAATGTCATTCGCATCAAGCCGGGCCTATCTTCCATCCCCTCCCCTCCCCCCCATCCTTCCCTGCACGCCGTTTGAAGAATATTCATTACTTGTGAAGCTGGGGCACCTTGTTTGCTATTAATCTCCACCGCAGGTCAATGACTTAATTTGCTCAACTTTATCAGTGGTGCCATTCACTTTTTCTTTCTTCCTTCCTCCGCCCGTCCGTTCCCTTTGTAGCTTTTTCTAAAGTGTTCTCTTTGCTTCTCTTCATAGAGACCGGCTAAGCTTTTTAAAGCACAACAAAGGCACAGTAACTCTGCTCTCTGAATGAGTTTTGAAGACATAAATGAATTACTTGAGAAGGAAATATACGCCGGCCCTCTAGATTGCTCCTTCTTCTCTTTTCCCCGCATCGCCCGACAACTTCTGGAGAGATTTCCTCTCAAATCTCCCTTCTTTTTCCCTCCCCTCCTCTCTTAGTCTTGATTGGATTGATTGTTTTTCTAATCCAGGGGAAATTACTTGCAAAAAAGGGGAGGGGGTCACGTAATCATGGTGAAAATAGTGAAGAAAGGAGCGAAGTGAAGAGAGCTTTTCACTGATAGGAAAAAAACAGGAAGGCCGCGCTTAGGTGAGTCCTACGTCCACTATGTCTGGTCTCTACTCTTTTTCCAATTAAATGTCTTTTCAGATAAAAAAACCCTCACAAAACACTGAAGCCTTGTTCAAACACATTTACTGATAATTTGTGTGAAGCATGTCCCCTGGAAATGGGCAAGAACTGCATTAATCAGATGTTGATAACAAATCAAGTCAATTAGTCCTCCCCAAACCATCTCTACCCCAAAACCTTTTCCACCACCCAGAGTTAAACTGAGCTGAAAGATGCTCTGAGAATCGGACAGGAAAAGCAGACACCTTTCACATTAGTATTTTTTTCTATTGCTAATGCAAAAGCTATGTTAGTGTATGTTATACAGTACAGGCCAAAAGTTTGGACACACCTTCTCATTCAATGCGTTTCTTTATTTTCATGACTATTTACATTGTAGATTCTCACTGAAAGCATCACAACTATGAATGAACACATATGGAATTATGTACTTAACAAAAAAGTGTGAAATAACTGAAAACATGTCTTATATTTTAGATTACTCAAAGTAGCCACCCTTTGCTTTTTTTGATAACTCTGCAAACCCTTGGTGTTCTCTCAATGAGCTTCATGAGGTAGTCACCTGAAATGGTTTTACCTTCACAGGTGTGCTTTGTCAGGGTTCATTAGTGGAATTATTTCCCTTATTAATAAAAAAGCAAAGGGTGGCTACTTTGAGGAATCTAAAATATAAGACATGTTTTCAGTTATTTCACACTTTTTTGTTAAGTACATAATTCCATATGTGTTCATTCATAGTTTTGATGCCTTCAGTGAGAATCTACAATGTAAATAGTCATGAAAATAAAAAGGAAACGCATTGAATGAGAATGATTGGCCTGTACTGTATGTCTTCCTTAACACTCCTGTTGTCTCTGGGTCAAATGAGACCCATTTTCAAAAAAGGTTCAATGTCAGAAATGTGGGTTTCTTTGGATGGTTCCCTACAACGCTCTTAAAATGAATGAATCAGTTCATTACTTTATTAAAATGAATGAATCAGTTCATTACTTTATTTGAATTTGGGTGTTTCATTCAATTTTATGGCATTTGAAAAAGAAATTATTTGAGAATGTTAAAAAAAAAAAAGTGACAAAAAAGTCAAAACAAAGCGCAGAAAAAAATGGACAGAAGTGACAAAAACATTGAAAACAGTGACAAAAACATTGGGGAAGAAAAACGACCAAAACGTTTTTAAAATGTTTGACCCAGAAAAATGATTGCACGGTCGACGGAAGGTTAAAAGCTGTCTGTCTGACAATGTAATGTGTCCAAATTCATTGCAAGGGTCTAAAAATCTAATATTGTCTGTCTGTTTAAAGTTAGATGGACCAAACCCCCCTCCCAAAAAAAAAGTGTCATGCATGTACAGTACAAGGCTTCATGATTAATTACATAGTGCATGAGTCAGGCTCAGCTCTAGTGTGCATTTCAAACTGTCGAGCTCATTTAAACAAAACATCTCGGCATCTTTTACTTCCTCATAAATAAAATAAAAGGCCTATATTGTATACTCTGCAGATTAAACTTCTTTTAATCCCTAATCAGTTGTTTGGTAGTTGGGCTTTCCTGAGACGTGCATGAAGTATGAAACCAATAGCGGGGGGGATTAAATGCTTCAGTCTTTATTGTGGAGTATTAAAGGAGAATTACACATTATCTGAGAATCCATACGTTTGTTTATCCCAACACACGATGCACGTCTGGCAGAGCCGTGACGTCTGTTTACCTTAAGCAATATTTGAGAATGTGCGAGTGAATCCTTACATATGAGCAACCGGAGCAGCACATTCTACCATCCAGGGAGGAAACGTGCTCTGACAGAAATGACTGTGACTTTTTGGTTGTTTGCCTCCTGCAGGCCTTTTGAAACCGCTTCATTAAATAAACCTCAATCCTGCTTCTTCAGGAGAGGGAAGTTGAAGGGAAGGCCGAAAACAAAAGTGTAAGAGAGAAAGTATAAATGCATAAAGCAAGAGAGTGAGGGTGGAAAAAAAAAAATGTCTTGTGAACCATTGTTTGGATCTTTATGCAAAAAAAAAAAAAGTCTTTGTGTTTCAAACTCTTGATCCCCCATAGGCAAAGGAGAGAAGCGTATTGATCTGTGCTGAAAGGAGACGGCCCTTTCATCACGCTTTTCCTCCTCACCTTAGACGGCTTTGAACGGGCGCTCCTTCAGGATCGCAGCACCCTCGCTGGGCTACCGGCCAGAGATTAGCGCGGCGATAACCTACCCAACTCTAATAGGTAGCGAACGAAAGCAGAGGCTGTCTAATTAGCGCTGATCAAAGCGGAGGACTTTATCCCCAAAACAAACCTGCACATTTGAATGTGCTTAGGAGCCGGGGAATAAAAGGATGGAGGAGGTGAAGGTGGAAGGAGGAGGGGAGAAGTTGGGAGGTTTTGAACTTTTTTTTTTTTTTTTTGATGATGATGATATGCACAGCCTCGCTCGTTCGCTACTTCTTCCCTTTCTACTCGATGTGCATGCAGATATGTAAGCACACAGAGGGCTGTGAGCAGAGGTTATTCACAAGCTTTTGCATAAAATCTTTACCTGTATACAGGCTGCGATTTTCCTGGGGGGGATCTTTCTGGTCTCTGTATCCCTGCCTCTGCTGAATTATTTTTATACCCGGTAGGGACAAATGTATTCCCCCCTTCAAAGTGATCAATGCTTCTTCCCCAATACACGATTACATACCTAAAATAGAAGTATTTGAAGTTAAGTGAGGCGCTGTAACGTGAGCAGCAGTTGCTGGATGTATTTAGCCTTTACAGAGCTCCGGGACACCAGCTACCAGCGGCGGTTGTTCAGCCGCAAATCGGTGACTGTGAGCCGGCTGCAGGCACCGCCAGATGACGCTCCTGTCAGGGGTAACAGGAGTATTGTTGTTACTGTGCACTTGTGCATGCAACTTAAGCCCAATTTATGCTCCTGCATTAAAACGACGCCTTAGTTACGTACGTAGGTACGCTTAGATACAGATCCACCGCTGTAGCTCTCAAAAAAATTGTAACTACACGTCGCTGTACACTCAGCTACTGTACTTTAACGTGTTCATCACATACTGTACACTCAGCTACTGTACTTTAACGTCTTCATCACATACTGTACACTCAGCTACTGTACTTTAACGTCTTCATCACATACTGTACACTCAGCTACTGTACTTTAACGTCTTCATCACATACTGTACACTCAGCTACTGTACTTTAACGTGTTCATCACATACTGTACACTCAGCTACTGTACTTTAACGTCTTCATCACATACTGTACACTCAGCTACTTCTTCATCACATACTGTACACTCAGCTACTGTACCTTAACGTCTTCATCACATACTGTACACTCAGCTACTGTACTTTAACGTCTTCATCACATACTGTACACTCAGCTACTGTACCTTAACGTCTTCATCACATACTGTACACTCAGCTACTGTACTTTAACGTCTTCTCTCTTAATGACAAGTTTGGTGTGCAACCAAAGTGTTGTGACTGGTGTTTATCGGTCGATCCTAAACACAACAGTGAAATGCAAAAAAACAAACAAAAACAAACTTCATTTCTGTTACCAGTCGCCTAGCAACAGTATTCTCAAGACTGGAAACATTTGAACAACAAGCAGAATTTGTAGAGGATTTCCCTTGACAAATACAGATGGGTGACAAATGAAAGTAAAAACCAACATGGCGTGTCTCAGCGAGGTGTTGGTCGACTACTCCAGTGCTCCTTTTCATGGAGTCTCGGCTCATCAAACGATTCATCCGTTACTTTTCTCCACTCATTCAGGCTTTACCTTTTATTGTCTCACTCGTCTGTACGTCCTCTTGGTTTTCTTTTGAAGGCAGAATCTGTTCTGAAGTCTTTCCTCTTGCTTTTCTTTTTGAGACCGAGTGCAGCTCCTAACCACAATGAAGTCATAACGGCGGAGTGACTCCTGTCTGACTGCACTTTGAGATAAGAATCTTACTTAAGGTTTTTTGTGTCGGATAAACACGCCAAAAGTCATATGTGAAAGCAATTAGTGTGATTGCAGAGAGGAAGGAGAAAAGTGCAAACGTGTCAGCGCAGAGACATCATACACCAAGCGTCTCGCTTTCATGACGGAAACTCTTTACGGCACGTGTCAAACTCAAAGGCCCGCGGGCCAAATCAGGCCCCTCACGTATTTTGATCCGGCCCACATATCGACTTAGTTTCACAATACATTTTGGTGCGTTGTGTGCCAAACCAAAATGACAGGAAAGTGTTTCTCAAACTGCAATTACGCCACACTCAAAGCAGAATTTGGCAGCTTTCAGACTTTGAGACTGAGAAATTCCCAAACAACCAGAGTAGTTTACATATTCAGGCTGAGAAACCGGTTGCTGGGAGTTGGCTGTGTGGTAGGCTACTTTTAAAAAAATGTAGTCTTTGTATTGCATGATTTGCTTGACTCGATGATGGCTAAGGAACTTTTTTTGGGGTTTTATGTTGACTAAACTGTAAGTGAGAAAGCTATATGAGACATGCAATAATACAGTGAACGATATTTGACTTTTTCGATTGAATAAAAGCATGCAAATAAACGGTGTCTGGCCCTTAGTGAAATTAAGTTTAACACCGGTGCTTTACAGGGACTAGGCGGCCGGACACGGAGGTATGAATTTATAGAACCTGGTGATGGATGTTGAAGACGGAAATGAAAAGCGGCGTGGCCACGGTCTGGTTTGTTTTTGTCAGGCTGTGTGTGCCATGCATCCATTCATCACATCATCTGCTTTGCACTTCCAATCGGAATTTAAGTGTTTTCTTCATTAGGCACCGTTTCTGTGCGGGCTGGAGCCAAGCAGCGCTGATGAGGGGGGGCTAAAACGCTGCCGCAAACGTGTCGAACCTCATCCCATTTACTTTCAGACAACCCCCAGAAGTTTGATGCAAATGTACAAATTGCCACGACTGTGAATATATTTGAAATATGATCACATTTCATACCCGCACGCTCGGCCCTCTGCCCCCCAGAACTTCACTTACCATCAAAAAGAACATACAACGCCCTGAGTTCTCTCCTAATGAATTCCTGATAAAAGGAAGTTTATTTTTCCATATATTTTTTTAACTGTTTGTATTAAATTGACACATTCCCAGCCGTTCAAGGCCACCCAAGATATATGTGCCGTGTCCTAATCTTAATGGAGGGAGCAAATTTGGCAGTCCGGTTTTGCATACATTTCCCAAAAAATATTAGACGCGAGTGTTTGGCCTCACAGCTCAGGAAAAGTTCAGACTTTTTAACACTCAAACTAGATGAACACAGACCATTTTCTTCATGCTCTGATTTCACTTTCAGCGGTCTCTTGGCCCTGTATTTAAGATCCCGTCTACCTGTGATCCCTGACACGCGGGAGCCATCTTTCCTCTGGCATTAAACATATGCTCCTGACATATGTTCCATGCAACATATGCTCCGCTAAAGCTGCTGTTGGCTTCTGTTTTGTGCAAATATACAAGCGTGGATGTTGAAAATTAGAATGCCAAGTGTTCAGCACCTTTCTGTGATTTGAAATGAACTCTGAAATGAAGATCATATTGAAGACAAATTAGGAATTTCACGCACTGTAACGCAAAACAGCATCCAGGGAAGGCATGTGAGTGCAGTATGCGTATGTCTGTTTATTCGTGTGTGTGTGTGTGTGTGTGTGTGTGTGTGTGTGTGTGTGTGTGTGTGTGTGTGTGTGTGTGTGTGTGTGTGTGTGTGTGTGGCCAACATGCAGTGTGTGTGTGTGTGTATGTGTGTTGGAGGGAGGATTATTACCCATTGCCTCCGTGCATTAAGCCTCCCCTCATCCAGTGCCAAAGGCCTGACCCAAATATGGCTGAAAGACAACATGTGACCTGCTTAGCGTTGTCCCCCCTCCTCCCCCTGGCTCGGCTCGCTCCAGGCTGTGGTGGTGGTCCGGTGTAGGGGGAGGTGGGGGTGTGGCGGTGTGCAGGGAAGGTGGGAGTAAGCGGGGGGGGGGGGGCGGTCGTTCAGTCTATTAGTGGGAGAAAGCACAGATGCCGGCAGATGGCTAACATATTGTCCAGAGCTGACCCGAGCACGGAATAATTACTGTAAAGTTCAGTGCTCTCAGGTCTGCAGCCTGACTTCACCTCCGGTCACCCACTGTTGGAACACAGAGGAGAAATTAGTACACAATCCTTCTGTTCATTAGTTCTAAATATGATGCTAAAAAGTCACTCGAAAGAGCGCCTCTGTATTGCTACTGTAGTGCAACAAACATTGTGCATTGTTTCTTTTTTTTGCGATCCAATAGTATTTTGCGTCCACTTTTCATTGCTGAAACTGAGCGGTTTATGAAACTGCACTCCATTTGGTGATCTTCTGAAAATGTACTGTTTGCTTCTCACGTTGCTCCTGTTGGATAACAAGTCCGAAACAAAAAGGAGCCACTTTTCTTATCAAACCCTTTTGTTGTGATTGCGCGGTCCGGAAATGATTTCAGTTCTTTTAACTTAAAAAAGTGCAGCACAATTGCTGCAAAGGCTCCTGATTGTTTGTTGAATTATTCAAGTTTTTAGCTTTATTCAGCCATCATCTCCCAACAACGAAATTGATACAAATGTATTTCTACCAAACATACGATACGGTAAGATAGGACCAAAGCTATTTAAGAAGAAATAAAGCCAATAAATAAACATCAAAATATAGTAGAAAGATAGCTTCAAAATGTTATAAAAATTGTTCACTAATAATATTGCTTTTGATATCTACACATGGCCTCTTTTATATTTCACACTCAGTCAGTGTTAGGAAATGCCTGTACTACTTTTCTTACTTAATCAAGTATTAAAATCTGTCTGTGTGGTAAGTTTGTCTTGATTCCTGCACAGCAGCCAGCTTTCTACTTTCTTGTTGAAGTTGATTTCTACTAGAAAAGGTTTAATATGTCCTCACTGCACAGGCAGATTCTCCCACTTGCTTTAAGAAAACAAGGTTTCAGGACTCCTTTATAGACAGGAATGAGTTGATGAGATGGTGATTTTGCTGCAGAAATGTAGTTATGAAAGCTTTTTATGGAGGAGCAATAATGCACAGCTCACTTTTGAGGTATACGCTGATGAGGTGTAAAATTAAGTCTGTGAGCAAGCTCAATGACCATAAAATAGCAACTTTAAAGCACTTTCCTGTTCACAGGCTTTCTTATGAAAATCTGAACCATTGTGTACTCCTATTTCAATGAGAAACATAAATAACTCTAAGAGCCAAGAAACATATGCAGTAGGGCTGGGACAATACGCTTTTATTGCGATTCGATAATATTGAATGTTGCGATTTCCTTTTCCTTGTTTAACCGAAACAAAAGTTGAGTAATACGCTTCTAGAGAAAATATATGATGAGACATTTCTAAAAACGAATTGTTTTCAGTCTGACATAACATGGATTTTAACATGGTTTTGCTGGAAACATATAATGTAGTTGCCGTCGGAGGTGTGTGTGTGGGTGGGTGGGTGGGTGGGTGTGTATGCACATGTGTATATGTGTGTATGCACGTGTGTGTGTGTTTGTATGCGTTTGTATACAGTATGTGTGTGTAAGTAGGTATATATGCATGTATGTGGAAGTATACATATATACATAATTGAGGAATTGAACTCTTTGTATGTAACTAAAGTAGAAAAAAGGAGGTAGGAGCAGAATTCTTTTTTACCTTCTTCCTACTAATTTTTGAATATGGGAATCCTCATTTGAATCATTTACAATCATTTTTTGTGTTGGTTTTCTTGCTAGTTTTTATTTTTAACATGTTCAAAATAAACTTATTCAAATAAAAATATCCTTGCTGAAACTGAGCTGTTTATGAAACTGCACTCTATTTGGTGACCCCCCACCCCTCCACAAACACACACATGGATGCAAATGTGTCTTTTGGCTATGAAAAAGCTGTCTGTACTCATTTGTAGTCTCCGGCCCGAGGATACATCAGATCACGGTGATGGCGGCTCATCTGAGCTCCCTCTCCCCCAGCTCGTGGCTACTGGCCCAGCCGGGGCCCAGGTAGTGCTGGAGGGGGGTCCCCCCGGTTCAGTCAGCAGGCTGCAGATGCTGCTCTCCATCGGGCCCCGCGTCCCCCAAACGTCCCCCAAACGTCCCCGATGCCAGGAGACCAGACACGTTACCGTCGGAGTGACATTAAAACCAACAGAGAGGGATGTAGAGCCCCTGGAACCCACTACGCAGCCAGTCTCATCAAATCCCTGTATCAGTCTTTTCATTTGTTTCTTTTCAAAATAAAACTAAAAAATCAGAAAAGCAAAAAAAATTCTTGTTTTCTCAGTAGTCGTTTCCAAAACGAATAACCACTCGTTTTTCCAATTTCCGATATTGAGCTGAAATATAAAAATGGAAGAAAAAAAAAAACGTATGACTAGCGTTTCATCGAATTTTGATATTTTTAACTTATTCAAATTGCGTCACCCGGAAGTGATACTACTCTACTAGTAGATACATCCATGTAGCAGAGGGCCCCGCAAAACCAAGTATAACAAAAAGAGGTTTGGTTTTATTTAGAAAAACGTATGAACGAATGATACCCGTATTACATCACTCTCCCTGTTAGAAACTTGAGATGGTTTGATACCATTTTTTTTTTTTGCTTCCCGATACCGACTCCAAAGCCTGAACTTTTGGCCGATACCGAATACCCATCCGATACCAGCATGTCATATATTTGATTATGTTTTAACAACTGTATACTACTATCTGAAAAAGTTCTCTCAGGTCCAATTCAGTGGCTGGTTCATATGAGTTTTATTCACTGTGCAGTGGAGAAGGAGTTAACAAGATGCTGTAGGGTTCTAACCAGGGTTTTATGCAAGGTTAGAGGACCCAACAGAAGAAACCAAAGCTGAGAAGACCTTCAACTCAATACCATCTGCTTCAACTAATTAAAAGTGCCTTGATCAGTTAAGGGGTTTCAACCTGGGCTCCAACAAAAGGTCTCACTCCCAGTTAAAAAACACTAAACTAAAGCAAAGGCAGACAGACTTCATTAAATCAGGAGACACTAAAAGTTGTTGATCAGGTAAAATTGTAGAATTTTTATGATCCAGTTTGACAGCGAGTCATAACGGAAAAAGAACCTAAACTACTTTAACGTAGAATTTCTTTGGGGCTAAATTACATGGTGTCTGATTGGTGCATAAACTCCAGTACTTTCTGATAGAGATACCAGCATTTTAGGCAGTATCGAAGGCTTTTCTGATACTGGGATCAGTATCGGGTCATCTCTATTAGAAACATGAGTAAATATAGCCTCTATCATGCCCTCCGTGGCAGTAGGCACACAGTAATGTATTTATGTTGCTATAATGCAGATCTGGCCCCCCATTGATGTCTCGTCGCCGGAATTTATTCACCAGCGCACATTTGATACGGATGGCGAGTTGACCTGCAACACTCTGCAGACATTAATGTAAACAAGGTCGATGTTTTGCCAAGGCCGAGATATCAGGAGGCAGGTTCAAAGCGGCGCGCGGCGGCGGCTACAATAACCGACAAAACAAGCCTGTGGCCCGACGGCAGGATGAATAAACATTAACTCATAGCAGCCCACCCCTCCCCCCCCGTCCCTATTTGAAAAGGCCAGAATTCATTTCATGCTAATGATAATGACAATAATTCACAATGGACAAGAGAGGGAGGCCTCACAAAAAACAACTGCGTTCCCCTCTTAATATGATCAGTCGTGATGATTTTCTCCACGATAATGATTCATCAAACGATTCTGCAGCGGTCACAAAAGGGCTTAAGTCATTAATAAAAGAACAGAGTCAAAGCACCTTGGGGATCCTTTTTTCTTCTTCTTCTTCTTCTCTCACTGTCTCTCTCTGCATTCGGACCTACTTATCATTAAAGCAAAGTAAAAAGCGACTGCTCCATCTGAATGAAAAGCTCATTGTCGGATTTTTAAGATGTGAATAAAATTCCATTTCAAATTAGGCCCCATTAGCATCGCTAACGGTCGTAAGATTCGCGTGACCTTTTTTTCGATCTGGATCTTGGAAGTGAAGGGAAGGTCTTCTCTCGTCTTTCTTCCTTCTCTTCCACTTTGAGATTTGACCTCCACATTGAGTTATCCAGCATTTGACGCAAAGGGGTGACACCTATCTTTCTTGTATGTATCAAACAAAATGAAAACAAAATCTGCGCTGGTCTGTCACATTGTTTTTCATGTTTAGATTAACACCTGTCAATCAAACAGTCAAACATTTGGTTTGATTTTCACCACTGCTCCACATCAAACTCTCAGGGCCTTATCCTGCACCTGGCGCAGCACAGAGCCCGACACCAGTGTCTTTGCTAGTTTAGACCGACCCAGTTGTCAGTTTCCCGTCCAGCACCCGCGTCATTTAAAAATCAAATGCACCTGCACCCATCTGTGGCCCATGGCCGTGCTGGTCTTACAGGGAGGTGTGTTCAGGTGCATTCTGGGCGTGCTGGTCTTACAGGGAGGTGCGTTCAGGTGCATTCTTGGAGTATTGCTATCTTGGGGCAGCGGGAAGTGATCGCGCCATCGACCAACAAAAACCTGGTCTAAAGTCAGTAACGCAGCATTTCATTGTTATTTTAACAGAGCTTTAGTAAAATGCTCCTAGGCTCGTGCACAACGCACACACTATGCTTGTTACACACACAGGGACGCACAGCAGCACACACATGCAGAAGATTACTAATAAAAATATTCCGGTGCAAATCCGCCATCATAATAGCAATGCTCCAAGGTCCAAACGCACCTGGCTTTTAAACGGAATGGGAGATGATCTCTGATTGGTTTATTGCATGTTACTCCCAAAACACACCTCTGATTGATGAAGACACTAAGTACAACCCTTTAGAACCAAGCGCACAGACCCTTTTTTTCCGCCGTCAAACTAGCAAAAGTGGATTTGGACACGCCCTAAACACACCTGCTCCAGGTGCTTCACGCTGTGTGCTTAGATCGTTGGATTAGGGCCCTCTATTGTATAGTTTTTTTTCCAAGATTTATTTTTTATTTTTGTTTCATTCTCCCCACTTTCTTTTTAACTTTTAAAGAGCCATTTTAGCAGTTATGTAGTTTAGCACTCGTCATGAGGAGAACTACTCAGCTTGTTAAACTGCAAGTTTATAACAGAAAGTTAGTTAGGAAGGCAGTTGCATTATTGGAATTGTAGCATCCATCTGTTTCTGAGCCTCTAAGGATTTCTGCTGCTTTGGTTGACGATGATGTAGACCTGTGAAAGGAAGTCCTCCTTCAGGAACTGGAAGGTTGGATGGTATTCAGTTCACAGCAGGAACACTTAATCTGCGTGCACACGTTTGTTGGGATGGGACTGAAGTCGGATGAGAGAATAGGACAGGAGGAGAGAAAATGGGAAGAAGAAAGGATGGGGGGGGTGGGAGGGCGGGTAGTGGTTCGGAGGTCAGACCAATAAACAAACATTGCATTGATTTCCCGCCACTCTCCGCCATTCGTGGGGAAACCCCCTCGCCTCCACCATCAGGTTACACTCATCTCCACTTATGTTGAAGACACTCGTCGCTGGGGGAAGCCCACCTCCCCCTCGCCCCATCCCCCCTGGTTAATAGCATCCTTCGGACATCTCCTGGGGACGGTGCATCTGAGGTGAACCCACTACCAGAGATTGGTAATCGTTTTATTAGAGGAAGTCGGAGCCGGGCTTCCACTTAGAGAGACAGATAAATGGCCGGGGCCTGTGGATCCAAAGCTCTCAGCCTTTTTTACATGAAGGAAATAAACCACGCAAGCAAAAAAAGCCCCGATCCTTTTCTCTACTTTGCCCTGCATCTTTAAACGGCACTACGGAATTATTATTTGCCCCTATAAAACCCCCAAAACACTTGTAAAGCAGTTACTTGTGATATGTGGCCCCCATTTAACATGGTCTGTAAATAACTGTTGAAACATGGTCAACGTGATGTCATGACTACGTATTTAACAAAGAAGAAGAAGCAGAAACTGTTCAGCAATTTAAAATAGTAATGCTTAAAAAGTGTGATGTCTTTTTGATTCTAGCCTCCATTCCAAGTTTAACAACGATACACAAAAAATCTGAGAAATTTCTATGAATGCATTGCAGCAACAGGACTGAGGACTTGTGCACTTAAAGGGTAGCTTCTGTTTTTCCTATGTTTTTGGGTGTAAGTGACTGAAACTGGTCCAGTGTTAAGCGTGATCGCTGCAGTTGGCAACCGTGAACCGGGCTGTAATGTAACCCTACAGGTCTAATGTTCAGCATCAGTCAGCTTCCACTAAAAGTTCTGTGGTTGCTGCTGACAGACTCAGATTATTATTATTATTATTATTATTATTATTATTATTATTATTATAGTGACAACATTATGGAAAGGATCTCTACAGAGATAGACCTTTTAGTTAAAGAGTAAGATCCTCTTTGTTTAACCAGAAACCGCTCCGAGATCACCATCACCAATCTACACCAGACTCCATTTAATACTTTTAGCGTGTATAGAACCAGCATATTTCCACATTTAAATCTGTAAACTGTGTTTATTTCAACCAAAACTTAGGAGTTAGGATCATTCGAGTCCAAGTCAAGACCGAGTCCAAATGAGACAGTCTAGTCTGAGACAGAAGAAAAAAAGAATCCTCTTCAAGACCTTACTTACCTGTAAATAAAATGTAATAATTTGTGTGATGTGTGATTATGTATATATAGTGGGGGAAATAAGTATTTGACCCCTTGCTGATTTTGCAGGTTTGCCCACTTACAAAGAATGCAAAAATCTACAATTTTAATCATATGTACATTCTAACAGTGAAAGACAGAATCCCAAAGAAAATTCCAGAAAATCACATCATATGAATTTATTAAAATTGATAACCATCTGATGAGGAAAAACAAGTATTTGACCCCCTGGACAAACAGCATGTTAATATTTTGTAGAAAAGCCATTATTGGCCAGCACAGATGTCAAACGGTTTTTATAGTTGGTGACAAGGTTTGTGCACATTTCGGCAGGGATGTTGGCCCTCCTCCTGCAGACAGCCTCCAAATCATTCAGGTTCCGAGGTTGTTGCCTGGCAACTCAAATTTTAAGCTCCCTCCAAAGATTTTCAATCTGATTCAGGTCTGGAGACTGGCTAGGCCACTCCAGAACCTTGATGTGCTTCTTCTTCAGCCACTCTTTTGTTGCTTTGGCGGTGTGCTTAGGGTCGTTGTCGTGCTGAAACACCCATCCTCGACCCATCTTCAGCTCTCTCACTGAGGGAAGGAGATGTCGGTCCAGAATTCCACGATACATGGCCCCGTCCATCCTCCCCTCAATACGATGGAGTTGTCCCATCCCCTTGGCTGAAAAGCACCCCCAAAGCATGATGTTGCCACCACCATGCTTGACGGTGGGGATGGTGTTCTTTGGGTTGTACTCGGTGTTCTTTGCCCTCCAAACACGACGAGTTGAGTTGAGGCCAAAAAGTTCTATTTTGGTCTCATCTGACCACATCACCTTCTTCCAGGCCTCTTCTGAGTCGTCCAGGTGGTGAATGGCGAACTTCATGCGGGCCTGTACATGTTTCTTCTTGAGCAGGAGGACCTTGCGTGCGCTGCAGAATTTCAATCCATGACGGCGTAGTGTGTTACCAACAGTTTCTTTTGTAACTGTGGTCCCAGCTGCCTTCAGTTGATTCATCAGTTCCCCCCTTGTGGTTTTGGGATGATTCCTCACCGTTCGCATGATCAGGGACACCCCACGAGGCAAGATCTTGTGTGGAGGCCCAGACCGAGGGAGGTTGGCGGTGGTGTGGTGCTTCTTCCATTTCCTGATAACTGCACCGACAGTTGATCTTTTCTCTCCAAGTTGCTTTCCGATTCTCTTGTAGCCCATCCCAGCCTTGTGCAGATCAACAATCTTGTCCCTGATGTCCATAGAAAGCTCTTTGGTCTTGCCCATGGTGGTGATGTTGGATGCTGGTTGTTTGGGTGTTGACAGGTGTCTTTTATACAGGTAACGAGGTGAGGCAGGTGTATTTGATGTAGATAATTGGTTCGGATTGGGGCTGTGTCTTAAAGAAAGACTAACTGGCTTGTAGGAGCCAGAATACTTGCTGTTTGTCCAGGGGGTCAAATACTTGTTTTTCCTCATCAGATGGTTATCAATTTTAATAAATTCATATGATGTGATTTTCTGGAATTTTCTTTGGGATTCTGTCTTTCACTGTTAGAATGTACATATGATTACAATTGTAGATTTTTGCATTCTTTGTAAGTGGGCAAACCTGCAAAATCAGCAAGGGGTCAAATACTTATTTCCCCCACTGTATTGTGTTATTTCAAGATGATCATGTTGCATGATGTGTGATGATCAAAAAGCAAGTGCAGATTAACAACACTATAGGATCAAATTAGGCCAGATTATTTACTTTAAGTAGAGCAAATTCACATAAAGCTGAAGTGCAACTACACATTTCAGATATTGGGTCTTTTTATTCTGGCGTAGCAAGAACATTCTGGACTGCCACTGGAAGATGTAAGAAATAACAAACTACAGCGGTGTCTCCTGTCCGCCATCTCCGTTCTTGAACTTATTACTTGTCCTGAAGAATAGTGTAGACAGTGCTCGCTGACATGGTGTCTGTGGCAAAAATGAAAATGATGGATTTTGAATTAAACCAACACCTGTTTTTCTGAACAAGCGCGCTTCATTAATGGTTTACTTTTAAAGGAGGACGTTTCTTGAGAAAAAAAAAGCATACATTGCTGGACTCGGTCGAGACCAACGGCCGAGTAGAAGAGACAACGAAATTTGGTGTGCTGTACCTGAATATAAAAGTCCAAAAAGTAATATATATACAGAGACAAATTACTCAAAACATACACTCAGTCACCGTCATCTCAGTCAATAAATACATGAACAAGAATTTGCACTCGGACAAGTACGAGACAAGTTCAAGTGCAAATACCGAGTCCACGACAAGTCAGAGACGATAATAAACCGTCTACACATACTACAGCACCAGAGGTGTAGTCTACATGATACCCCCCCCCAGATCGATGACATCCAGCTGTCATACTATAGGTGGACAACTGGCAGGAAATAACCTCACAACTTTTATTTTTCTCTTTAACTTGACTATCATAAAGTGCTGAGCTTTCTTCCCCTCTCATTTTATAGCCCGTCCTCCACCACAAAAGTGGAGAAATGTAAAAGCTTTTTCTCTGTGTTTTTAATCCCTTTGCACCCTAATTGGCCCCTTTTTTTACTGTGAAGTGAGTTCAATCTGCAAGCAGATAAAACAAGTGTTGGGTGAGGGCGCAGGCACCGTGGCACTGTGTTCCCAAGCATGAAGTGAGCGGTTTTGAACTAATATCCAAGCCTCTGCAATTAAAAGGCTCCAGAGTTGTTAAAGGAACTGCTTTTTTATTTTTTTACTTAATTCTCTCCTGGAATAGGGCTTCACCTATTCTCTGCCGGAGATGAGACGGTGATATTCGCTCTCTCTTGTCTGTGTGAATGCAGATTGGAACTGATTACAGCTGAGGATTTTGTGCTTGTTGCAGCCCAAACACAGCCTTTCATCGCGCCCGTAACTCGAGTATCAAGTGGTGCAACGTGCGTGACCCTTTTGGAAAAGGCGAAGAATGGCGACAGGACCCTTTTGTGCGGGGGGTTGATTTCTGACCCAAGCTTTTTGGCCCACCCATCCAAACACAATGGCAGCTGTTGTGTCGGTACCAGGATTATCAACGACCGGTATTGATCCGCCATTTCTTCTCCCCCCCCCCATCCAAATGAGAGGCTGGTCAATATCTGCAAGCTTTGTTTTCTTTGTGGCGGTCTCTGAAGAGATTCTCTAAAGCTATCGCCGTGCGGGAAACGTTTGATGTGACGGTTCCTCAGCAGACGTCTTACTTACAGAAGCACTAAAGCAAAGGAATGTGGATGAGAGTAATTAGAAAATATCAGCCTTTTCTTCAATATTAGCTGTTTTTTTACCCAGATTTTCCACTGGGCGCGTCTGTGCTGCGTTTCGTTTTTTTACGTCCTCCGCCATGTGCCGCACCACACCGGGAGCATCACAGAAGTGGAGCGTCTTGCTACCCGACTCATACTTTTATTGTCTCTACAAGTACTTTACAGAACAATCACATGTTTATTAAGCTAGTCTCTACCTTCCACTCCAGGCGCTCCTGTAATTAAACTCCATGTCTTCTCTTTTCTCATAAAAAGGATCTGTGATGTCGTATTATGTTTTTCCATCTCCAAGATCAATGTCTCGTTGTCCGTGGTGTTGTAGAGGAGACGTATACGATATTGGGGGGGGGGGATGTCTTTTGGTAAACTGACTGGATGCTCTCGCTGTTTCACTTCCTGCCTCGCTGTCTGAACGCCCCGCGGCTCGGGTGAAAAACAGACCTGAAGCGTATCTGACGCGGAGAGCCGATTCTCGCAGGCTTCTGGGACACGGGGGTCGCGGCCGGTGGAATAGAAAACATTGACTTAAATGGCAGCGATTGCTTGCTGGGGCCGCAGCGCCTCTTTACCTCAGTGCAGACGTGCCCGGTGGAAAATAGGAGTTAGTCTACGTTGTCCACCCATGATATGATGGAGGTTTATCTCTGAGCCATGAACATATCACTTAGTGTGGCTCACTGATGGGCTCTATGTTTTTGGACAAGAACGGAGCTGTATGGAACGGAGGAAGGCGATATATCCGGTTTTGGATACACAAACAATGCTGGTTAGTAGGATGCATTATAGGTTGATCTTTCCATGGAGTTTATTTGGCAATAATAAATCCATTTAACACTCTTCTGAGTCAATTCCTGACGTAAAATTGTTTCACATATGGATGAGATGCAGTTTAGGGCTTTTTTTTTATCATCATCGTGATATCAACTATCTATATCAAAATGGCTGCGACATATCGCCAAAGACAATCAAAGATTTTTATGTTAGTTGACAGAAAATATCCGTAAAAAACGGCACTTTATAATGTCATTCTTTTTTTAGTGCTGCCTTTTATATTTAATTCAATGTTCGATTAAAGAAAGTTAAAAATTATTTCTTTTCATTAGTTTTAAATTCAGCAAGCAGTTTGTTGCAGAATACTGAAGCAACAGAACCAAGTACACTTTAATATCTGTTTATTTAATGCCCGTAACATTGCAATTTCCCAATATTCAACAACGTTATCACACATTCTCCTCATATCATTTCAGTTCAGGGAAATCCAAATCTTATTTATCAACAGATTTGAGATAGCAGTAACTTAGATACAAGTGGTCCATGTTGCACAGACCTTGTAAGAGAAACATGTCTTAATGCATGCAGAACATTATCAAGAAATTGCACAATTCACATGGAAGTTAAATTTCTGGCAGAACATATTGCAACAGCTCTTTACTATGTTCCAATGTGTGCCAGATTAACTGGAGGGCACTTAGAATACTCTTTAAAAAGCTTATTTGTTGCTTTCATGTTCATTTAAAGCCGAGTTTTGAACTGGAAATATCTAACAGCAAGTTAAAATCCAGATTGTTTTTGCCCCCGTCCTTGCCACAAATTTTTGGCAGAGCCTCTGCAGTGCCATAATATCCGTATTTGTTTATTCATTTGTTTGTCTGTTTACGTTATATGTTTGCTTATTTATTCAACTCTTTATTTTTTAATGAGTTGGAAAATCCACCAGAGAATCCGGGGCTATGAAAGTTTAAAACGTGTACAGTAGCAGTGCTGGGGAAAATATTTACATTGAAGCTGGCCACAATCTCAGAAGATCCTCAAATGTAGGTTAGAACTGCAAAGTTAATATGCAAATGTCCTTATCTGCTGGGATTCACAAACAACCGTCATCCTGATTGATTTAATAAACTGCTTTTATCTTTCAAAGTGTTAATTAGGAGAGATGGGCCTCGCTTTGAATCTCAGCTTTTCTGCGGCACATTTGAGAGCTTTCAGACAAAAGAGAAAACTTTTCCGTCCCTTAACGTCGCCGAACTCGCAGCTTCTTCGACACTTTGCAGCGTTTTGTTGTTTCAGACGAACGAAGCTTGAAGTTATAGACTGTCGGTTTTTGCAGTTTGATTACATACTGTCACGATTATCATTTAAGATATCAACAAAATATCGTATTGGGATAAAACCTGCGATTTACAGATCTAGTGCTAATACTAAATATTGAATTAAAGGAGCAGTAGAGCTGCAGTGTGATGTGATTCTTACTTTCTCTTCTTGGAGTTGTTTTGAATTGAATTAGTTTTGATATTTTGACAGTTTTTTTTTTTGTTATTTAGTTTTGTTCATTTTGAACATGTTAAAACATTTTTTTAAATGTAAGCACAAGCAAGAAAAACCAGCAAAAACAAAATAGTCAGCACATGTATCTTTCAAAATGATTCAAAAGATTTCCATGTTCAAAAAGGAGTAGGAAGAAGTTAAAAAACTTTTCTGGTCCTACCCCCTTTTTCTACTTTTATACAAACAATTTAATTCTTCACTTATTTATTTATGTATACATACACATACTGTACATGCATATGTACATACTTATACACATACACACCTATACACATGCATACACACACATATACACACAGGGCTTAAAGTATTCCGGCACCGTGCCGGATCTCCGGCGTGCGGCCGTGAGGAGATAAAAACAAACAAACTTGCATGCAGTTTAAAGGTCCCATGACCTTAGTGGTCCCCTAATACTGTATCTGAAGTCTCTTTTATATAGACCTTAGTGGTCCCCTAATACTGTATCTGAAGTCTCTTTTATATAGACCTTAGTGGTCCTCTAATACTGTATCTGAAGTCTCTTTTATATAGACCTTAGTGGTCCCCTAATACTGTATCTGAAGTCTCTTTTATATAGACCTTAGTGGTCCCCTAATACTGTATCTGAAGTCTCTTTTATATAGGCCTTAGTGGTCCTCTAATACTGTATCTGAAGTCTCTTTTATATAGACCTTAGTGGTCCTCTAATACTGTATCTGAAGTCTCTTTTATATAGACCTTAGTGGTCCCCTAATACTGTATCTGAAGTCTCTTTTATATAGACCTTAGTGGTCCCCTAATACTGTATCTGAAGTCTCTTTTATATAGACCTTAGTGGTCCTCTAATACTGTATCTGAAGTCTCTTTTATATAGACCTTAGTGGTCCCCTAATACTGTATCTGAAGTCTCTTTTATATAGACCTTAGTGGTCCCCTAATACTGTATCTGAAGTCTCTTTTATATAGACCTTAGTGGTCCCCTAATACTGTATCTGAAGTCTCTTTTATATAGACCTTAGTGGTCCCCTAATACTGTATCTGAAGTCTCTTTTATATAGACCTTAGTGGTCCCCTAATACTGTATCTGAAGTCTCTTTTATATAGACCTTAGTGGTCCCCTAATACTGTATCTGAAGTCTCTTTTATACTTCAGCCACTAGAGCCAGTCCCACAATGGGCTTTCCTTAGGATGTGCCATTTCTGTGTCTGAAGCTATTGAGGAGGAGAGAGGGGGGGCAAGGTGGAGGGTGGGGGTGTGGCCTTGACCAACTGCCACTTTGCTCATTTGAAAGCCATGATGTCTCTCCCTCATGGGTTGGCCAAATTCTCTGGGCATGCAAAGCAAAGAAAGGGGAGTTAACCTTTCCCCTTATGACCTCATAACAAGCAGATTCCAAAACGGTCCATCTGAGCTTTCATTTTCTCAAAGGCAGAGCAGGATACCCAGGGCTCGGTTTACACCTATCACCATTTCTAGCCACTGGAAATTTTCATGCCATGGGACGTTTAATATTTTTGAGTCAATTGATTTCACCTACCAATCATATAAGAGCAACACAGCTCTAACTAACACAGGGTTGAAAGTAATCAGGCCTGGTGCCGGATTTCTGACATATGAATATTTTAGAAAAATTCATAAATTAAAAAGTCCACATGGGATTTGTTTCGATGCGCTGGATTTAACCAATCATCGAACTTCCACCTACCAATGAAACTAGTTCTAGCTACTCAGATGCAAAGTAGGGCAGGTCTTTGCCGAAAAGCGAGTGTGGTGTGGTCTCCGTGGTAACGCGGCTAAAAAAATGGATGCAAAGTTTATCGAACTTGGAGCATGTAGATACAGTGAGCTTTAGTTGAGAAAGTAGTTAAAAAATAAATGGCGCTGGGCATGAATGGAGGACAAGAGGAAAACGGTGGAGACCAGAGACAGGATATAGTGGAGATGGGAAGTTGTTCACCGGGTGCTTCTGCAGCGCATGTCCAAGGAAGACCCTGGACTGCAGCAGCGGTAAGACAGAGCTGGCTAGTCATTAGATGCTAGTCCCAAAGCTTCGGTCGGTGCACTCTGTCATACGAGTACGTTACCGGCAACGACCGCTACCCTTAAGACTGTTCCTTCACCGACCGACCGAGATACAAACTATACGTGTGTGCACGTTCATAGCAGAACATGATTTGTAAAAGCTATCTGAAGCCCAAACTGCCCTGACAAAGCTGTCTGTTTGGAGTCAGCATGGCAGTTATTTAAACATAACGGCCTTGTCCCAGAGTTTAGACATCTAGCTATATGAAAACATAAACAATGCAACGTTTTTAATAAATGTAAATAAAGCAGCTAATATCAACATGGACAAAATCATGAATGTACTAATTTGCTTTTTTGATGACCTGGCCAAAGTAGTAAAGTTTAGTTTTCACAATGATTCATTGAAGGATTATATTATTGCAATATGTAAATCCACATTGACTTTTAATTTGACATATGGTTGGAAGAAGTAAAAATTATGACTTTTATTATTGTGTAATGTCAGAAGGACTTTAACTGTTTTGCCAGTGAAATTAACTTGATGAGTGCATATTGAAATATTACACTGTTGGCAAAAAATGCATCTCAAAATGCATCAGATTGATGCTTTAAAATATGGAATATTTAAACTTTTCTTCCGGGGGAGCATGCCCCCGGATCCCCCTAGAGGGGTAATATCCTTCTTACCTTTTTCACCCCTGA